>NC_092877.1:131532135-131838206 GCF_028372415.1 Notamacropus eugenii
CTGACTAGAACATTTCACTTTCAGATATGAGTCAAGAGAAACATGAAAAGGTTAACAAGAAAGAGAAGCCATAAGCAACTTATAAAAGTTGAACTGTTTCCATTCCCACCTGGAAATATCATATTTGCAACTCATGAGACCTCTCTCTTTTTTGGGGGTAGTTGCAGGGAATTTGTGTGTGTATGTAAGCATACAAGTATGTGTGTATATACATACATATACATACGCATGTATATATAAACACAACACATGTATATAAACATACATGTGTGTTTGTATATACATGTGTGTATATATATGTACATATGTATAGAAAGAGACAGACAGAGAGAGAGACGGGGGGACAGGGTGAGTTGAATTTGAAAGGATAATATTTAAAAATAAAGTTGTGTTGAGAGGAATGTACTGGGAGAAAGAGAAAGGGAGAGGTAGAATGTAATAAATCATCTCACATAAAAGAGGCAATAAAGAGCTTTTACAATGGAGAGGAATAAGTGAGCCTTATTTTCATTGAATTTTGTTTTAGGAGGAAATGACATACGCACTCAATTGTGTATGAAATCAATCTTACCCTACAGAAAAGCAAGGGAGATGGAGATAAAAGGGGGGAGATAATAGAAGGCACTGGAGAATGGGAGAAGGGATAATCAGAAAGAAATACTTGTGGAGGCACAGGCCAAAGGAGAGAATAGAATAAATGGAAGGTGGGACAGTATAACAGGAAATAAAGTTAGTCTTTCACAACTTGACTCTTTTGGAAGTGTTTAGGAAGAAAACCATGTATTAGCAATATCAAATTGCTTGCCTTCTGAATGAAGGGGAGGGAAAATGTGGAATTCAAAGCTTTAAAAATGAATGTTAAAAATTGTTTTTACATCCAACTGGGAGATAAGATATATTGGCAACAGAATATAGAAATCTATCTTGCCCTACAGGAAAATAGAAGGGAAGGTAACAAGGGGGGAGGGAAGGACAGAAGGGAGGGCAGATTGGAGGAAGGAGTAATCAGAATACATGCTGTCCTGGAGGGGGTGAATAGAGAGATAGGGAGAAAATTTGAAATTCAAAAATTTGTGGAAGTGAATGTTGAAAACTGAAAATAAACAAATTTAAGTAAAAGAAAACATGTAGTTAAAAAAAGATAGGTCCTCATTTCCTTGAGTCTTCTGTTTTTGTCATGGCTCACATGGAATCAGTTGCCAAGTCTTATCTCTCGCATTTATCTTTTTTTCTATTCACCTTGCCAATGCCCTATTTCAGACTCTTATCCCATCTCATCTGCTGGATTGCTGCTGTTGCCTCCTTAGTGCTTTTCCTTCTTCCAATTTCTCCCCACTCCAATCCATCTACATATATATCAAATTGATATTTTTCAATCAGAGTTGTGACAATATCTAGTGTCTGTTTAGGAAATTCCAATGTCTCCCTTCTGCTGGAATAATGCAAAAACTTCCTTTTGCAGCATTTAAAATTCTTCATGACCTAACATAAGCCTACATTTCTAAGTTTATTGCATTTTACTCTGCTCCATGTACTTTGTGTTTCAGTAAAATTGGCCAAATTGCTTTTCTCAGCACAAGACGTACATTCTAAATGAATTCCTTTGCAAACATGCTCCTTCATGTCTCAAGTGTATTTACTCCAACCGCTGCCTCATGCTACTGGTTTTCTCTAAGTCTGAAGTCATATGTTGCCTGTTATAAGAAACTTATCTGGATTACTCCCTCCAGTTTCTAATGACTTTCCTTTTATTTTCTGATTTTACTTTGCACTTCTTTTATCTCTATTAATTATGTGTACTCATCATTGTACAGATTATTTTTCTCTAAAAAATAAAAGTGATTTGAGAGCAGGGATTGTTTTCTTTTAATATTGTATTCCCAGTGTCTTACACAGAGTTATTGCTTAACAATGTTTGTAGAACAAAGTAGATGAATGAATGACCTACCTTAGGTCTCTTGATAATTGAAGACATCTCTGATATTTCCCAGATGGGAGTGATTGCCCCTCCATTTCTTTCAATTTCTGCTACTACTTTGAACCATGACTTTGAATGTATCATTTTCTGCCAAACTTTGTGATTATTTGTCTTTATTCTTCCCCATTTTCACATCCCTACATTAGGTAGTACTATCCTGAGGCAACGGGGTGTGCCTTCATTCATCTTCATATCACCTCTGGATATGTATAGCTCCTTATCTAATGAAAATTGATGCATTTTTATTGAATATTGAATATGGACATTCTGCTGGCTATTGCTGCTACTCTTATCAGCGATACCCACTCACATCTGATGCTAATAACCAAAATAACAAAGATGTGGACTCCAAATTATTATGTGAAATTTTTAACAACCATGTATCTTAGAGTTTTTCTTTTCTGCCAATATTTACCTTGAAAATAAGATGAGAATAGGATGTGAAATCAAAGAATAAAACCAGTTACTTTAAAAAGGGATGAAAAATATCCTTAAGAGACATAAATAAAAAACATTCTTGAGTATGCCAGTGAAGCATATGCTTGAAATTCTGTGAATAATGAGTAACACGAACAAACAAACATATTAGTCATAAGACTGTTATTAAAATGTAAGATGAATCTCTTTTCTGGAAAGAGAAGCAAAACTTTGCTTTCATCTCATTATTGAGACAAGATAATGATTAAATTTTCTAAGAGTTGTCCATCAATCAAGAGCTAGAAAGTCAATTACCAGACTTCTAACAAGGAAGATGTAGGACTTTTTATTCAAAGGATTTTCAATCCTCCCTCCTCCCACCAGTATTTCTCTTAAAGACCATGTTCAAAAGGCGATCCAGCAATAAACCTGTCTGTATATAATCCTTGATTCATTTTTCTCCCTCTTTGGTCATATCCAATCAGTTGTAAATTCCTCTAGACTGACATCCATTTTACATCTCTGTCTCTTTTTTTACATCTCTGTCTCTTTCTCTCTACTTACACTGCTGCTGTCTTAGTCTAACAGATAGAAGTTTTCATTATCAATCACTCTGTTTAAAATATAATTTTATTTTAGTTTTAGGTCTGAATTCTTTGCTTCCTTCTTTCTTCCATTCAACATGAATGTAAGAAAAACAAAACCCTTTAGAAATATGGATAGCCATGCAAAACAAACCCATATTAGCTGAGGAAAGGAAAGAAGTATGAATGAATGGAAAGAAAAGAAGGAGGAAGGGAGGGAGAAAGAAGAGACAGAGTTAGGAAGAGAAGCAAAAAGAAAAAAGAAATAGAAGGGGAGGAAAGAACAGAGGGAGAGAGAGAGAAAAGAAGGAAGGAAGAAAAAGACAGAGGAAGAAAGAAAGAGAGAGAAGGAAGAAAGGAAAGAAAAGAAAGAAAGAAAGAAAGAAACAAAGAAACAAAGAAAGAAAGAAAGAAGGAAAGAAAGAAAGAAAGAAAGAAAGAAAGAAAGAAAGAAAGAAAGAAAGAAAGAAAGAAAGAAAGAAAGAAGGAAAGGAAGGAAGGAAGGAAGAAAGAAAGAAAGAAAGAAAGAAAGAAAGAAAGAAAGAAAGAAAGAAAGAAAGAAAGAAAGAAAGAAAGAAAGAAGAGAAGAAAGAAAGAAAGAAAAGGAAGGGGAAGAAGAAAGAAGAAAGGGATTTAGGAAGGAAGGATGTAAAGAAGAAAGGAAGGAGGAAGACAGAGAGGGAGGGAGGGAGGAAGTATTTCAGTTTGCACTCTGAATCCATCAAGTCTCTATTTGGTGGTAGGTCTCTCTGTCCTCACACTAATCTCTCTCAAATACTTCCTTCATGTAAAATGATCTTGATAAGTACAGGTCTGGATGCATTGCTCTACTCTTTGAAATCCTTTAGTCAAATTGAATACAAACTCCTTTACCAGAAATTTAAACTCCTACACACTCTGGCCTCGACTTATCTCTCAAATTATTTCCCATCATACATTCACACTGTGTTTAAGGTAAAATGAGTTTTTATTAGTTCTTCAAAATCAGTAGGTCATCTCCTGTCCCTAAATAGCTGAATAAACCAGCTCAGAGAGGTACAATTCATATTTTTTATCACCTTTGCTTTTGAGAATGATTCTTTTTCCTTCAAAATTTAGCTCCTGTGTCATTTATTCCACTTTCCCAACCTCACATATTCTTTCCATCCTCAAAAATGTGAAGATCATTTTCTAGATCTCTCTTTTGCAGTTATCATTCCTTCACACGTATTAATCTTTTCTGTGAATATGACACTTTGGGGAAATGTTTTACTTTTGCGTCTTTATTGCCAGTGGCTTGAAAAATGCTTTTGACATTTTAAATAAATGTTTGGCCAATGCTTGCTCAATTGAAAAATTAGAACTAAGTGCAAGTGTAGCTGAAAACATGGGAAAATGGAGGCAAACATTCCCCCGCTCTTTGGTTACAGTTTTGACAAATAATATGAAAACATTGCTTGACTTCTATAGCTTATTCTGATATTATAGTCCTGTTCCTAATAATAATGTAATAGAGTGTAAATGTTGATGAATAAGGGAAGAAAGGCACATGGTATTGATAAATTATAGAAAATCAAAGTACATATAAAACTTTTCTCCCTTCTAAATAGGGTCACCAAAAGGGAGAATGAAAGAAAAATGGTGCTGAACTTGATTCAAGCTGCCTCTGCAGACAGAGCCTTCCCTCAGGGAACATAGTAAAGGAACAGTGATAGTCTTATGAGTTCTCCCACAAATCTTTTGACGATTGAGGTTTTGAGACAGTAGTGGAGTGACAAGACACTGCCTTTACAGAGAGCCAACCTTTCCCCAATCATAGTTTTCCTGGGGTGGATCCTTGGCTTGGATTGAGGGAGATCATTACCTCTCAGGATTGCTTAGTTCTATACTGGGTATTTATCTGATCACTTAGTCCTTGGCCATTAGTCAAAGACCACCCTTCCTTTCCCTTCCTCTCTCTCTCTCTCTCTCTCTCTCTCTCTCTCTCTCTCTCTCTCTCTCTCTCTCTCTCTCTCTCTCTCTCTCGTTTCTCCCTTCTCTCTTTTCCTTTCATTCTCTTCCTTCCTTCCTTTTGAAACCCTTCCTTTTAGAATTCAGTTGCTGCCTCTTACATAAAGTCATGCCTGTCTCAGAAAATGTCTCAGAAATGTTATTTAATTATCCTTTTCATTTGCTATATAACATCTTTTAAAATAACTTGTTCCCATGTCTCCTACTTTATAGATTACCTCTGGGTCGCAATTATAATCTCTGTGTCTTCAAAACATGGCACAATGACTTCCACATAATTGGCAAATAATAAATGTTTGTTCAATTGAATGAAATTGAAATACGTGTTTGACTTTGTGATTATACATGCTTGTGGGTGTGCTGACCCTTGACTGTAGATAGTTACATTATCCCTTTCAGTTTTCCAAAAAATGATTTGATTAAATAGAAAGTTTCTACTATTACTTAAATAATCATAAATCATGTGATTAGAGATTATAATTAGAAATAGCTTTACAATGATCAAATTCAATTTCCTTATTTTACAGATGAGGAAAGTGAGACCCAGAGAAATTAAGTGACATCCAAGATATTCAACCAACAAGGTTCTGAATCAAGATCAAAACCCAGTTCTTATTATAGCCAGTCTAGATAGACTACATTATTTTTCTTTTTAAAAGTAAAATTTTAAAATTATATGTTTGCTATTGAATTTTAAAGTAAAGTTTCTGAACCTGAAGAAAGAACATGACTACCCAATTTTGATTTTGTGAATTAAAACTTCATTCAGAAGATTTATTTTGTGAATTATACACAGATATAAAAATTTAGAGGAGAAATTGTGACTAATGAAGCATTCATAAAAATCATTAAATAGCATTATTCTATAGGAAATATTTTTTCTACTAGATAATAACAGATTTGGCTTTTAAAATTGCCAATATTGTATGCTTTATCAGAATGTGATTATTTAATTATGTACTACTTGCTCTTCAAAAATTAAAACCAATTATTTCATGTGACTTTTTCTCTCATTATAATTTTGAAAGAGCAAAATATGTATTTGGGTGTCAACAGCCTAACACTTCAGAGAAATCTCTCTTGAGTTTGATTTACTCAAGAGCACTAGATTGACATATGCATTCAGTGCAATAACTCCTTCTGATGTTCAAAGTTTAGATTTGATCTCTTCTAAGGGTCTCAAAGGAACTTTGAGAAAGAGTAGCAGTTAGGTATATTCAGGTTTATTTAAGTGATCTTTTGTTTACAGGGTAGGATTCTGTATTTTTTTACATGAAACAAGAACTGACTACATTTGATTAAGAATATCACGAAGAATTTTTTCTTCATTCTGTTTGTACTTTCTGTACACTCTCAATTACCTATGTTTTCAAGTAATACACATAATGTAATGAAGACATTTAGATTAAAATGTAAGTTTTAAATCCATGGTAGCAAAATAAAGAAAACTGTGATGGTAACATGACTTCAGGAAATATGCTAAATACTCTTCTAGAAGAGGGGAAAATTAAAACTTTTGGGAGCTACTGAGTCTATAACGGATCTTGGTCCACTGGGCTTTAATATTTCTAGCATTTATTTAAACGTCAATCATAACATATCTTCAAAAGTAAATCTCACAAAATACTTCCAGACCTGATGCTCTATTGAATGTGCACCTTACCCAAAAAGGTATAGGCTGACATTTCTTACCTTACTGAGTATGGGAGGTAATGAGAAGACTTGCTTCTAACGAACAAAGAGGAAGAGAAGAGATAAAGAATTTAAAATACTTTAAAAGATGTCTAGGAATATTATATACATATATATGCATTTATACACAGTTGTCCACATATATCTGCTATATTCACATTGATTTATTTGCTTTTTTAAAAATTTATTTAGGAAAGGAATATTGGTTAGAATTTGTGTAGCCATTTTTTGGTGAGAAACTGTCTACCAATACAAATTATAAATTTCTCTCTTAGAGTATCATTTGGAGGAAGGGGTGAAGGTAGGGGGCAGTGTTGCTGAGCATGACTGATTACCCAGGGTCATATAGGCACCATGTTTCTCAATCAAGCCCTCAGCCTAGGTGTTCCTGACTCAGAGTTCAGCACTATATCTTTATGCTATACTGTATAAATATTACACACACAAAATATGTAAAATGTATACATATACACATATATGTATATATAGTTATACACATATATATGTATATATGTATGTGTACCTCTATACACAAACACACATACATGTGAATGTATACACATATATACATACACATATACTGATATATACACACATGCATACACATGCATGTATACATATATGTGTGCATATATGCATGTATACTTATGTGTGTGATGGACAGCTCACAGTGCCCATTGCTACCCAAACATCTTCAAGAGACTTAAAGATCTTTATCATGTTGGGTAGATTGGATTTGAAGAATTTATTGGAGCAAATAAATCAGAAGTGAATATGATAGGAAAAGTAGAGATGGGTTGTTAGGGGAAGATGTACATAGTTTGGGATATGCACCACTATCAGGAGTACTACTGTTAGAGTGAAATCAAAATCCCATACAGATGTTGAATATTAATTAAAAGTAACTAGAATCCCTTAAATTTGAAATGATCAAGTTTTCTTGAATTAGTGAATGAGGAGAGAGGTGAGTCATTCTAATATCCACTGTTACTCAGGGTTCCATTTCATTTTGTTTCATTTCATTTAGTTTAGTTTCATTTCATTTTATTTAATTTAGTTTCATTTTGTTTCCTTTCTTTTGTTAAATATCAATTCAAGAGCAAAGCATAGGGTATAATGAACTTCATGCATTTGGAGTGTGAAGAAAGAGTTCTGGTAACAGTAATTCAATTTGAAACAACATTTATAGTAACACTTTGCTATATGTAAAGAACTACTATTATAAGTAATGGAATATAATGCTATCCATCAATTAATAAACATGTGCCAGACACCATGCTTAAGCAAGTAGATTCTTGTTCTCAAAGCTAATGAGAGCAATGTAACATATGACAATATTGATAATTAAGTATGATAGAGGTCCAAATGAAACAGAGCAAAAGGAGACATCTGCACAAAGTGTTATAAAAATCTGAGAAAGAAATAATGACTTTTAGAAGTTGAAGGGGGAAATGGAGGGAAGTGAAGGAGAGCTTCATGGAAGAGATAGCATCTGAGCAAATCTTGAAAAAAGATAGTGATCTCAAGAGACATGGGCATAATGTGAGTACTTCCCAGGAAGGAATGGGGACATCCCTGAGACTTCCTGGAAGAGAGAGGATTCTGTGAAAGCTCAGAGAAGAGCTTCTAATGAGCAATTGCTGTATTTTAGTACTAGACAGATTTACACAGGAGGATCAGAAACAGTCTAAGCAGTTTACCAACTAAATTGTCTAGATTACCTTTTATTCTGAACAATAGTTTTTGTTCAATCCATCAAGGTGGCACCTCCCAGTGTTTGCTGTCTCAATGTTTCCATATTAATAAATCCGTATAATTTGCTGGTAGTCATGGAGCCTTTGAAATCCGTACATAAGTATAAGAAGCAACAAAGCTTTATTTTTAGCTCTGAAATTTTTAGTTGTTGCTATTATTTGAAGTGGATTTGGGGTCTCTTCGTTTTACTCTTATTGTTAAGGGGAAAACATGGACACTTAATAAATTAATAATATGTAAGTATGCTTTTAAAATAGAGTTGGAACAAATTTCTAAAAGAGAAATCTATTATATAATTAGCTTTACAGGAAAATTCCTGGATATGTAATTAGAGTGTTCTTAATGCATTTAATTTTAAGGAGCTCTAGTACATTTGACATTTAACATATAGAGTATCATGCCTTTTATATCAATTAACACATAAGATCCAATTAACATTTTCACGATTAATTGCTATGAAATTGACTTGCCATGGGCTACCTTTTAAAATGTTAATATATTGAACATTTTCACAATTACAATGAAATGAGCTGTGTGTATTTCAAACAATTGCAGTTTATCATAGAAAGGGGGAAAAGAAAAAAAAGGAAAAAGTCATAAAAATGCATTTTCTGAATACTTTAAACAACAAAAAAAGCTTGTATTTATTTTTTAATAAATGCAAACTGCCATGCAGTAGTTTTTTATGTTGATTTAACTTGGATGTAAGTTTTAGAGAATGGAGTTAATCATCTCGCACAAAAGAGGCAAGAAGAAGCTTTTTTTTTTTTCCATTGGAGAGAAAGGTGGAGAAGTAGCAGAGAACTCTTGAAGCTAACTCACATTGAAATTGGCTCAAAGATGGAATAACATACATACTCAATAGGGTATAGATATCTATCTTAACCTATAGGAAACTAGGAGGGGAAGAGGATAAGAGGAGGGCAGAGTGATAGAAGGGATGGTGGTATTGGGAAGACAGTAGTCAGAAGCAAGACATTTTTGAGGAGGCATAGGGTTAAAGGAGAAAGACACTAAAATAAATAGAGGGAAAATAAGATGGAGGAAAATACAGTTAGTGATCATAACTGAAAAAAATATTTGAAGCAACTTTGATAAAGTCTGAATTACTCCAATTTATAGAGAACAGAGTTGAATTTATACAAAAAATAAGAACCATTCCCCAATTGATAAACGATCAAAAGAATCGGATAGTCAATATTCAGGCAAAGTAATCAAAGCTATCTATATCCGTGTGTGTGTGTGTGTGTGTATGTATGTATGTACAAAATCACTATCAGTTGGAGAAATGTAAATAAAAACATTTCCAAGGTACTGCCTCATACCCATTCTATTAGGAAATACGACAGAAAGGGAAAATTACAAATGTTTTGGGGGATGTGGAAACGTGGAATGTGGGAAAATTGAAACATTGATGCCCTGTTGGTTAAAGTTCCCAGCTGAGAGAATCCAAAGGAGAACAAGAGCCTTTGCAGTCACTGCATGACTGGAGGCCCTAACTCTTGCTTAGGGGTGGATAGGAGTGCTTCATGTATGACTCCCAGACAGAGCTTAGAAAATAATTATATTTAAAACCGGAAGCCTGAGGAATTATCCCTCACTACTCAGGATTAGAACTTGACTACAATAATAAGCTTTCAAAAAAAGAAACAATAACAAAAATGGAAAAACAAAGGAGAAAAACCTGAACATAGATAACTACTATGGGGACTGATTAGATCTAGGTTTATATTCCAAAGAAGACAGTGGAGATAAAAAAAATAGTACTCTTACTTCAAGGATAAATGTTAAAAAGCAACAAACCCCAAAAAAGTTCTTGAAAGAACTTAGAAAACAAAATTTTAAAAAGAAAATAAAAGAGTCAGAAGAAAAAAATAAAGAAAAAAAGATCAATCCAAGAAAATTGTGAAAACAATTGGGAAAAATTGTATCTGAAAACTTCAGGAAGAAAATAATTCTTTAAAAAATTAGATGAGGCAAGGAAAGTTTATGATGTTATGACACCAAGAAAAAATAAAAAAAAATCCAAAGAATGAAAAAATGAAAGAGAATGTAAAACATCTCATTAGAAAAACCATTGATCTGGAGAACAGATTGAGGAAAGACAATACAAAAACAACTGTACTATTGAAAGATATATTTTTTTAAAAGAGTCTAGATATGATATTTCAAGAAAATATTAAGGAAAATTGCTCTGAGGTACTAAAATGAGAATGTAACATTGAAAAAGAAAAAAAAAATATCTAGATCACCTCCTGAATGATATCTCAAGTTGAAAACTTAATATTGTGGAGGTATAAAGATGATAATACAAAATTTAGTCCTGTCTTTTTTTTTTGCATTAAAAAACTAAAGGGTTTGGAATATTATGTTTCAGAAAACAAAGGAGCTAGATTTACAACAAAGAAAAAAACTTGCCCAGTTAAACTTAATATACAATCTAAATAAAAGAAAAAAAATGGACACAATGGAAAATGTTATCTGAGCTCTTAAGATTGTTTCATTACTTTGGTTTGAAAGACCATATATTGATAGGAAGCTTGTCTTTGAGTTGAAGGGCTAATTCTAGAAGCCTAAAATTGAGTAGAGAAAGATAAAATGGAGTAATTATACCAATGATGGATAAATGGGAGAACTATTTCAGTGGAAACAGGTAGGGGTGGAGGGCTGGTATTGCTAGAATATTATGTCACAGTTGGGTTGATGAGGAAATAACATATACATATAGAAGTCTTCTAAATTTATAAAGAAAGAAGAAGGCAAGAGTACAAGATAAAGAAGGGAAGAGGCAAGAAAGATAAATGATGAGGAAAATAGAATGGAGGGAAATACACAGATAGTAATTATAACTTTGAATGTGAATGGAATGAACTCACTAATAAAATGAAAAGGATAGTAGAATGAATTAAAAATCAGAATCTGGCAATGTGTTCTTGAAAAGACAATAAAATATGAGAGATGAACAGAGCTAAAATAAAGGGCTAGAGTGGAATTCATTAAGCTTCAGCTGATGTGAAAAAAAGGTGTAGCAATCATGATCTCAGATGAAATTAAATCTAAAATACGTTTCATTAAAAGAGATAAACAGGAAAACCACACTATATTTTACCAAATTATTCAATAGTTTGTTGTGTTTTTTTTTTTTTTTTAATTCTAGCAATGAGAAAAGAAAAAGAGATTCTAGGAATCAAAATGCAAAATGAGGTCATCTCTTTTTGCAGATGATATGATGACATTTTGAAAATCACAAAAAATTCAACTAAGTTAGTTGGAACAATTAACAATTTTAACAAAGTATTAGGATATAAATAAACCCATTTAAATCGTCAACATTTTTCTATAGCATCAACAAATCCCTGCAGGAAGAGATACCTCATTTAAAATAACTGTGCACTGTATAAAATGCCTGGGAATACAGCTACCAAAACAGACCCAGGAACTCTATTAACACAATTGTAAAACGCTCTTTATACAAATAAAATCAGAGTTAAATAACCAGATAAATGTTAATGGTTCATGGTTACACAAACACAATATAAAAATGACAGTTTTAATTAATCTATTCATTCAATGTGCTCCTAATTAAATTACCACCAAAAAGTTACTGTTAGAAAAAATAATGAAATTCATTTGGTGAACAAAAGGGAAAGAATTTCAAAGAAACTAATAAAAATGTAAAAGAACAAGACTCAGTAATATTAGATCTTAAAATATAGTATAGGACAATAATTGACAAAACTATCTGATGCTAAGAAACAGAAAGATTGATCAATGGAAGAGAATAGATATATAACACAAGGTAGGAAATAATTATAATAACCTTGTGTTTGACAAAGATAAAGATTTAAGTTTTGGGGATAAAAATTTACCATTCAGTTTAAAAATAGTGTAGAAATTGGAAAGCTATCTGGGTAGAAATTGGGCATAGACTAATATCTTAAAATACCATTTAGTAAGCCAAGATAAAAATGAATATATGACGAATATAAATCTATAGATAAATAAGAGATAGAGAGATTTGTGAGGCATAGAAAAGGAACTTTTAATTGCTTTAAATCAAAAAGGGTTTGGGTAAATGAAACCAATGAAGCCAAGATTAGAAATAAAGCAGAAAATAATGGAGTGGGAGGTTGAAGGAGGTCTTAGTAAAAGGTCTCCTTTCTCAAATATACAATGAACTTTCTCAAGTTTGTGAGAATATGAGTCATTCTCCAGTTGTTAACTGTTCAAAACATATGAACAGGCAGTTTTTCTAGTCATATGAAAAGCTCTAAATAGGTACTATTTAGAGATATTCAATTTAAAACAACTTTGGGATACCATCTCAAATCACGTCATCAGATTTCCTGAAATTCAATAGGTGAATGGCTAAACATATTGAGGTATATAATTGTGATGGTTAATTAAAAGAACATGGAGAGACTTGCATCAAAAAGTGAAATGAGAATGCTGAGTATCATAATTTAAATACTATCAGAAGAATGATTTTGAATAATTAATTCATCCTGAGTATCATAAATATTCAAACAAACTATAAAAGATCTATCAAGGAACATGCTATACACCTCCAGAGGAAGAACTGATACAGAGTATGATTTCACACACACACAAACACACACACACACTTGTGTATATGTATGTGCATACATGCTTCTATTCTATATATTTATCTTTCAGTTTGTCCATCTAACTCTCTATTTCATCCTATCTCTCCATCTGTTCTTAATTGTAGCCTTCGCTAATGTGGGATGGGAAGAGAGGGAGAAAAAATAAGATTATTGATGAGAAGAAAAGAAAATTTAGAAAGAAGCACAGAAAAGTTATATAAGAGAACTATGTGTAGTATTTGTTACATCGTTATTTTTTTAATGTAAACAGTCTGAAATGGAAATTCATGGCTTTATATTGAATCCTCTCTTGATATTTTGTTGTGTATATGGAAATGTTCCCTTTTCTGTCTTTTTTTATTTAAATTCAAGATGGATAAAAATATTTTGTATATCTATATATATATGTATATATGCATATATATAGATTGTTCATGTATTCATAACATTAAAAAAACCGACATATTTTATTCCTAAATTGCAATATTTACAAATTACCTCACTCTACAAAATGTCTCTTGTGGCAGAGTAAAACAGTAGGGAAAAACTTACGATACTGACCTCATCCTGAAGTGCATGTGATGTTCACACTGTAGTATCCTTCCAACCTGTCATCTTTACTAATCTAATGCATGTGAAGTAGTATTAGTAATATTTTGTAGTATTTTGTATGAAAATAAATAGATCTGGTTACTTGTTTGAAGAACTTCTTATTCATATCATTAAATCATTTATCACTTGGCTAATGGCTCATATTCTTTAAAAAAAAACAAGTGAATCTGATACATATCTTGGAAATGAGAACTTTAGCAGACAAAATTACTACAAAGATTCCCCTCTTCCTAATCAATTGTTTTCTTTTTTACATTTATTTTACTTATCCTGTGGAGAGAAATTAAACTATTTATGCTACATAACTAAAATTAGTCACATTTCCTTCTGTGATCCTTTCTATCCCTTGTTTGGTCATGAACTTTCCTTTTGTGGTACAGAGATCTGATATTTGATTTTCATTCATGCTTTTCTAATTTATGATGTGTATGTTTATGGTGTATATGGGCATATATGTGTATATAGGTGTGTATGTGTATATGTATATGTATGTGTGCATATAGATATATGTGGATATAAATGCATGTACACATACACACATATTATATGTATGTGTATGTTTTATCTATGTGCATATCTATGTTTATATCGACATATATTGTGTACATATATAGATGACACATAACACATATATGACATATGTGATATTCTTTTCCAATTTATTTGGGTATAAAATGTCAGGTATAAGTTCAAATCTCACTTTGAAGAATGTAAGAACTATGATAAATAAAAGGTGCATGCATGATTTCAGAGGACTGATGATAAAGACCCATATTTATATATACGAAAAGAAGAAAAAGTTGGAAAAAAGTCATACTGATAAACTGTGGATGGGCTTATGAATAATATAATCATTCTGTAAAGGAATTTGGAATAATTTTCAAAAATTACTTAACAATGCATGCCCTTTATCTAGTTATAGCACTGCTAGGCATTTATCCAAAAGAGATCAAATAAACAAGAACAGTTCCTATAAATACAAAAATATTTATGGCAGCTGTTTTTGTGCTAGGAAAAACCTGAAAACTAAGGAGATGCGTTTTGAATAAGAAGCGTCTGAAGAAATTGTGATATATGGTTGCTATGGAAAACTATTTTGTTGTAAGAAAAGAGGAAATAGATTATTTCAGTGATAAGGACTTAGCTGATGTAGAAGAAAGTGTCCACAATCAGAAAACATTTTACACAATATCAATCTTATTGAAAAGAAAAAAAAATGGAACACATTCTTAAGAAGAATTAAATGAGCACAGGTAGAAGAAAAGTTTATATAACAACACTGCAAATTGAAACAATCTTGAAAGCTATACCTTGGACCTAGATGTTTACGTAGATTAAAAAAAAAAAAAAGCATGGTAATGCATCTCACTTTATTTGTGCCAATGTGATATTATGATATGGCTTAAAGAACACTACAGTTAGGTAGAATTAACTAGTTGAATGGATGGAGTTAAAGAGTTGTCATGAATGGGTAGATCTTTCTAGTTGAATGATCACAGCAGTTCATCTGCCCTTTTCTTTGAATTGTTTGAAGTTCAAAATTATTTTAGAATATCCTGCATACAAACACGTACATATTCATTTATACGCATTCATATACATTTCAGTATACATACGCATGGATTTATGGGCAGCCACTTCACACAATTTCTGCCAATTCTGGTGGCAGAAAGACTCATTTTCCTGAGTTCAAATCTAGCCTCAGCAGTTGTGTGAACTTAGTTAAACAACTTAACCTTGTTTTCCCGTTTCTTCATCTGTAAAATGAGGTATAGGAAATGGCAAACCACTTTAGTACCTTTACCAAAATAACCTCAGATTGGGTCATGAAGAGTCAGACATTACTGAAGAATGATTGAATCATATGTGCACTTAAATGTATTTACATATGTATGTTGTATATGCCAATAGGTATACAAATATGTATTGTGTACCTATATGAATACACAAATACCATGTTTATAAACCAGATGAGTATATAACCAACACAACAGAAAACCCAATTCATCATACTAACAAAGAAATCTATACATAGTAACAGTGCAGAGGGTACTACCATCCCCAAGCCTTCCCTCTGTTAGGCTCCCCACAAATCGGCTCCTTTAAACAAAATTACAAACAAACTCTCTCACGCTAGCCACCTGCTTACTTTTCTCTCTCTCCCTCAGTTCTAACTGCTCTCTAACTTCCTCTATTCTCAGCTCCAGCTCTGTCTCATCCTATTCCACCCTTCCTGCTATGCCCCTTCCTGTTCCATGTGACTTAGAGTCATGTGACTCAGATTTCCATGTGATTTAAATAGGTCACATGGGCCAATTAATGGATGGGAATGATCTTCCCATTAAGAAGCAAAATTACATTAATAAGCAAAAATGCATTATCAATACAATGAGAAAAAATTGGAATAGATAAATATCCATCAAATGACACAATCAAATATATCTCCTAAAATCCCTGAAATCTTTTCAGGCTCATCTCATTGTTTCCTCCTGTGGGAAATGTTTATGATCCTCATTATTGTCACTTCTCTATCTATTCACAAGTTATACTGATTTATTTGTGTGTGTGTATATATATATATATATATAGATATATATATATATAGATATATATATATATATCTATATATATATATATATATATATACATATATATATATAGATATAGATATAGATATATATACCCTTATCAAAGCAGAATGAAGACTAATGTTTTTCTTTTTTTCTCTATCTCTACTTATCACCTACAATCTGCCACATAGTAGGTACTTAGATAATGCTTGTTATTGATTTTTTGATCATATCAATTCCATCTATGTGTCTAATATATTCATTAGAACTTAATAAAAATAATACTAATAATAAATGTTCTATACACGTGTAGAAATATTACTAATTCCTCCATTCCTTTCTGTAATATGTCTCCACGACAACGAAATGATGCCAATGAATCAATGAAGCTAGCTAATAAGTTTCAAGCCATGTTTTTCATGTACTTTGTAGATCCTGGTAGGAAAAAAAAGTGATATTTTGTCTTGTGAAATACTTTCTTTTATTCAGTTAACCCCTACATGCTGCCATAAAGTCAAACTGAACATATTTTAGCATTTTCAAGCTCCATGACATCTATTGCCATATATTTCCATTTATAACAATTACCAAAAAAAGATTCTTTTAAAGAAGATGGAAGAATAAAATCTACAAAGCTTTATAGAAGTTAAAAATGATTATGTTACTATTGTTACTCATGGATCTGAGTTTTATGAAGAAAAACAAAATAAGGTATTTGGAAAATGTGTTTGTCTCCCAACTTTTATCTCTAAGTTCATATTTGGGATGGGTATAATTTTCTTCCCTAGATAATATTTTATCTATCTGAACTTCCACAAGAGAGTTCCTCATGTAATAAAAAGTAGCCTTGTTGTGAGTTAAGGTTTGTCAAACAGTTCAGATTCTAATAAAAGTCTGAATAGTAGATAATATAAGTAGTATCTCTGTTTTTCAAATGAGGACAGAAAGTCCCATAGGAGTGAAGTGAATAGTTGTATTTTACAGCAAGTAAGTGGCAGATTCAAGATGTGAACCCAAGAATCTTGGTTATGTCCACCAGCTGTCTTTCAACTGTACCATCCTATACCTTGATGTACTGGTTTAAAGCCTACTTACGCCTAAGAAACTAACTGTTGAGTAGAATAATGCTTAGTCAAGCCACGTTCACTTAGTGGGATTAAGAGCTATGATATGCATTCCTGTGAACAAATATGTATGTATATACTTATATCCATATAGTATTTGACACATTCAACACATGTAATGGCATGTGTATTATGGTATTTTTAAGTATGCATGTGTGAGTTTGTATGCACACTCAAAGTTTCTTTGTCCTTTAATTGAGATAAATAAATGTACTATGTTGTCTCCTTGCTATCTTCCTGGACATTTTTTGATTATATAGGAACAGTTTGCATGAGTACATATATATATATATATATATATATACACACACACACACACACATACATATAGATGTATTAAAATACATGCATGCATACATGTATATGTATTTTGTGCATGTTTTATATGTGTGCGTGTATGTATATATGTGCACACACACATATACACACACACTCATATAGTACACAACTGTAGTACCCCAGATATTGTTGTTGAGTTCATCCTTCGTGGCTGAAGAAGACCATACCATCAGAGAAATGATGACATGACTTGCGCTTAACTTTGTTTTGAGTGAGGGAGGGCTGTGCAAGATTACCAGCCTTACTTCTCCTCCAGAGTCATCTGGATGCAGTGACCAGATATTCATCAGAATGACTAGAGATGACTCAGGATGCAATAGGAGATCTTGGATCCTTTAGGCCAAGGTCTATTGAGGTACTCACTTAGTGTGGGGTAATGCCTATTCAGTGAATAGGCCTGTTTAAAAAGTGATCATGGGATGGCCCCTTTAATGACGCAAAGGAAAATAACTATATCAGACTGGGAGAGAAACAGCAACAGTACTTGGGATACTTTTGTCCTCTAAGAATTACAGAATCTTAGAGTTGAAAGGAGCTTCACACTATACCTCTCAAACAATGCCCCCCAAAATGTAAAAGAAACAAATTAAGCTTGATATAAGGGCAACACTGCATAGAAATGAGTCATCCAAAGTAAAATAAAATGCATTAAGTGGCAGTGGATTCCTCCTTTTTTAATATTCAAGTAATGAATAGGGGAGAATTGACGAGTGGGATGGCAAAGATTCCATGCTAAATCTCCAGTTTCCTTGTGGATCACTGTGAAGGATATACATCTCTCTTTTTTATGATTCCCCTGATGTTTATATTTGTGTGTATGTATGTATATGTATATCTATGTCTGTATATCTATATCGACATAGATATATAATTTTGATCTATTTTAAGAATATTCATTGTTTTAATTTGCCTATATTTCATTATTAGTAAGGTTGATCTTTTTTAAGTGATCATTTCAAAAATTGTGATTTCTTATCCATTATCTTATATCCAGTTTTAATCTGAATATTTGTGTATATATTTCCTCAACTGCTTATATAAAACCCATATAAACTTCTTTTGTATATCTTTGAAATATTTATCTATCTAACACCTTCAAGTATATTTGTATTATCCCATAGCCTGAATCCCTTACCTTTTCATGCTTTTTACACCTTAGACACTTAGCCTCCCCAAACATACTCCGTAATTTATCAGCATTTACCTTGCCTTTCTTCAAACAAAATATTCCATCTCCTGATTCTGGACTTTTTAAATGACTGTCCCCCATGCCTTGAATATTCTCCCTCCTCATTTCCACCTCTTGACTTCCCTAGCTTCCTTCAAGTCTCAATTCCTACCTTCTACAGGAAATCTTACCAGATTCCCCTTATTTCTGATACCCTTTTGCCTGTTGATTTGAATCTATTTATCTTGCCTATAAATATCTCAACTGCTTCTATGGGCTCAATTTTTATCGTATAAAAATGACTCTAAAATTAATATATCTGCACCTCATCTCCTAAATTTCAGTCCCATGTCATCAAATCTTTCCTGTATAACATCATTTCATATTTCCAACAGCAAAGTCCAAATAGAATTCATAGTTTTCTGCTAAAGTTACCCCTTCCCCAACCATTTTCCCAGAATCCCAGATTTGTACTCCTAAGTCTACAATTCATTCATTCCACCATTTCCAATGAGTTAACAAATCCTATCAATTATACCTCTGTAACATCTCCTACATCTATTAACATTTTTCTCTAATTACTCTCTTTTTATCCTAATTTAGGTCCTCATCATTTCTCATTTCTAGTATTGTAACCACCCACATTTGTTCTCTTTCTTTCAGTCACTCTTGTCTCCAATCCACCCTCCACATTGCTACTAAATAACAGTATATAACACTGTTCATGTAACTTCCTTATTCAAACACCTGTAGTGCCTCTCTCTATTTCCTCTAGAATAAAATATCATTTTCTTAATTCTGACATTTATCAGCCAGTTCAATCAGGTTTCAGTGTAATTTTCCAGCCCTTTCATAGTACTCTCCTTCTCACTATCTACAGTCTAGACACATTGACCTACTTAGTTTGTTACAAATTCATCACTCTATTACCCACCTTAGTGGCTTTTTTGCAGTCTGTTAACTCACACTTAAAATACACTGTCTCTCACTTTCACTATGTGGGATTTGGGTCTTTCTTCAAGGAATGATTTAGTCCCACTTCTGATAACAAGGCTTTCCTGATCTCTTCCAGTTGTTCATGATCTGGCCCTACTAAAATTGGATGCAATTCCTTTTCTATGCAAATATTTATCCTTCTCTAACACAGTAAATAAATTAAGCACAAAGACTAATTTTTGTCTTTGTTTCCTTCATGTCTTGGACATACTTCGCCAAATGTAGTGTGAGTATGAATATTGTTTCAATAGCATATTTAGAATTAAAACAGTTTTTTTTTCAAACTCCCTGAGAGAAAAGAAAATTAGGAGCAGATTTTTTTTTTATCATATTGGTATAAAGATTGCACTGGCATTGAGAATGGTCAGTGAGGAAGATTTGATGGCACAATGGTTAAGGACTCAGACAACTACTAGATGTATGACCCTGGGCAAGTCACTGAACCTCTATCTGCCTCATTTCCCCTCACTGTAAAACAGAGAAAATAATAACTTCTACTTCCCAGGGTTGTTGTGAGGTTCAAAAGAGATGATATTTGGAAAGCATTAAACTATACTGGCACAAAGGAAGACGTAATAAATGCATGTTTTCTTCTTCCTCCCTTTAAGCAATGTTAGGTAAATTGAATTTATTCTATCAGGATTGGAAACCATTTTTTTAAATATTGTCATTGGATCATGCAGTATGATAATAGTAAAGTAACATGAGTGCTTTTTTGGTTCATTTCAGGAGACAAGAAATGAATCCTTGAGAGTGTTATATACTCTGATACATATTCTAACATTAGATGTATTTATTAAAGTTCAAAATTCTGAAGCTACAGACAAATAAACAGTGCAACATAGTGAATAGAGAGTTAATCTCAGAGCCATGGAGGCTTGAGTTCAAAGCCCATATATGTTCCATGCTGGCTTTGTGATGCTTGGCAAATCACTTAAATGCACCAAATAACTCTTAAGATTATACATTATACATTGCTAGAGGAAGTGATTCATGAGAGAGCACAATTACATCAAAATTCCAATTCCTATCCATTCACACACAGATAATTCACACACACACACACACACACACACACACATATATATATACATATATATGTATATATATACACACACAGTCACACATTTCACATAGATATTTTCTAGAATCTTTTCCCTTCTGTGGATTAAAATCATATTATTTTCTGCAGGTTTACTTATTCCCATTTGTATAACTTAATCATATTTTATTTTTAGCCAGAATGCTTAAAACTGAATTAAATTAAGTTAAATTTTAATAATAAAATTGCAGATAATATTATACAGGAATTATGCAGAGTAATTTTAATACTCCATTAATCAGGAAATAAGATATGCAGATAAAATGTGATTTATGGAGGGGAAAAATGCTACATTTACATTTGGTATGTGGCACAGGACCTGATCCTGTATGCCTTATACTGAGACATCTCACATTGACTGTGGATTTAAATTTAAACTAAACTACATAATGAAGCATGCGGTTAAGAGTTGTCTTATTGTATTTGAGCTGATATTTTGAAAATATCACTACACAAACTGAATAGCATATATGTCTTTTAAAAATACAAAAGCATTACCTAAATTTAAGGAAGGGGGGATAATGAAGTAACTCAACTAGGGTCCAAAATAGTTTACTAAAAAATATAGTTTACACTAAATGTACCACATGTCAGAATATGATCTCCTATGAAACAGTAGAATTTAATTAAAATATATTTCTGGTAACTGAAATTCATGTGCTCCTATAACTTTATGGTCACATATGGGGATTTCCAGAACTCTGTGTAAATAGATTGCTCAGGTTTAAAGTGAAGTGATGGCCCTGCAGACCAGAGTCAACTTCAAACAATATGTGAGTATAAATATTGCTTTGATAACATTTTTAATGAAGTCAATTTATTCGGATTCCTTGATTGGGTAGATCATAAATAGTAAAACTTGTGTTTATTCACATCTGTTGCTGCTTTGGCATGGAAATCTCCCAGTAAGGAAATTCATTTTCAGTATTCTTTCTGCCATATCACATTGCCTCTTGAAGAATATCAGAGTTTGAATAGAACCGAAATCTTATTTATTACACTTTATAAATAAGCAAGCTGAAAGAATGTGTCAGTGCATATATACAGTAGACTTAAAAATCTGTTTAGATAAAATTTATACTCAAGAGATTCCTGTTAAATTATAAAGGTACACCATATAAATACTAACATAACTTTTTGAGAACTGCTATGTAGAGGATAAACATGACCTCCCACAAAATCACTCAGGATAGATATAATCTCTTACTTAACTTATGTTAATGTTCCCAAATCTCAGACACATATTGCCAAGACCATTTATAAAAGTCCAATTACAGATCTGCAAGTTTACTTCCAAAAAGATGAATGAGAATGAGAACTATGTGGGCTCAGGAAAGTTCACTGATACTGATGTTGGTGTATAGCTCTGTCTTCTCTGGGGACAGTAGGCTGATTCCTAAGTTCCTCCTTTGAAGATGTCTGGGATGGGAAGATGAAGAGAGATCTATATTATGCATAAACTCTTTTCCCCCTCTCCCCAAGAGGTAACCTAATATAAAGCCTTCTTTGCAGATATTAAGAAATTTAGATTACACAGGCAATAAATAAAAGCAGGTTTAAAATTCAGCTCTCCAAAATCCTACACTATTTTCTTTTCTACTATCCTCACTATTTATTCTGGATGATTTTCCCATCTTTAGGATGAAGTTTTAGCTCTGCTCCACATATTCGCTATTCATCCACTACAAATTTTCTCTATCACATAACACAGAAGTGAACAGCAGAATACACGAAAAAGCAGAATGCTACTATAAGAGATATTTTGCAAAATGTATGCCAAAAATATGACAAAGTGAAATCAATGAATATGTGCAAAAATATAAATTGTCCAGATTAACAGAAGAGGAGATAAATTCATAAATAACCCCTTTTAGAAAAAATAATGTCAGTTGCTCATGGGTGCGCCAAGCTAATATAAAAATAATGGCAATTCTACTAAATTAATTTACTCATTCAATTCCATATGAATCAAAGTACCAGAAAATTATTCTGTAGAGCAGGAAATATAATAACAAAATTCATCTGTAAGGTCAAGGTTATCAAGGAATTAATGAAAAAAAGATGCAAAAGAAGATGTACCAACCATACCAGATCTAAAACTGTATTATAAAGCAGCAGTCAATAAAATTGCTTGCTACTGCCTAAGAAACTGTAACAGCAGAGTAGGGTTCTTTGCTCCTGTTCCGGATTGAGTTTGAGCCAATCAAGTGCCTTTGATTGAGTCTTTCATTTGATTGACTCAATCAAGAGTCTTTGATTAGAAATTGTGTGTGTGTGTGTGTGTGTATGAGAGACCAGTTAAAAGCAGAACTGAGAGAGAAGAGAAAGAAGCAGAGCTGAGAGAGAAGTGACTGTGAGCAGGCTAGGGGAACTTTCTTGTGGGAAGGTCTAACAGAAAGAATGTTTATGATGTTGGGTGCCCTCTGTGTTATTCTGTGTAAAGTCCTCATACAGAACTCCTGTCTACTGATGTTTATGAGTGAATTGAGAATATAGAATTGGAGATATGTCTAAATATTGTTGTACCCTGTTAACCTTCATTTTCCTAGAAAAATAAGCTTCAGGCATGAGCCCCTAGAGCCTGGTGTTAGACAGAAACAGGAAAATTGAGCTGAGACAAGGAGCAGGAGCAGAGAACTGAGTGCCTGTGAACTCAGGCAAGAGCTGGAAACAGTTGGCTCATGAAGGAGGAGCTGTGTGGTTTAGAAGTCAGTCTCGAGTCAAGATGAGAGAGGACTTTACTTAGATGTTGTGTATTGATTAAGAAGACTGTTCTTACAGAGACCTAGGGGTGTATGGTGTGATATTTTCTGTTCCTCCTTAAGGATGCATCATGCTGTAGAATACCCTAGCCTGGGACACCTTGTCTTTGGGAATGCAATGATACATGCTATGCATCATATGTCATATTGAGTGTCATGAGATTATATATATTAGATGATATGTTTTCCTTAAGAATGTTGCTGTGATTGTTGTGCTTTATTTTATTAAACAACATTTAGTTTATTGATGAATGAATAGACAGTTTGTTATACTGTGCAGTTAGACCTTTAAAATCATTCAGAGGAGCACTCCTCAGATGTGCTGCCGTGATTGTTGTTACAGAAACAGAACGTGGGATCTGTGAAAGAGGTTAGATACATAAGACACAGTAGTCAATGACTACAGTAATATATTGCTTGAGAAACCCAAAGACTCTAGTCTCTGGAAAAAGAACTCACTTGATGACAAAAACTGCAGGGAAAACTAGAAAATGGTATGGCAGAAATGAGGCAGAGAACAACATCTCACACTATATACCAAAATAAGATCAAAATAGGTGCATGATTTACACAAAGAGACTTAAATCACAAGCAAATTAGGAAAGCAAGGAATAAGCTAACTTTCAGATCTATAGAGAAGAGAAGAATTTATGACCAAACAAGAAATAGAAAACATTACACAATACAAAACAAATAATTTTGATTACATTATATTGAAAAGCTTTTGCACAAACAAAACCAATGCAATCAAGATTAGAAGGAAAGTAATAAGCTGGGAAATAATTTTTTTGCCAGTGTTTCTGATGAAGGCTTCATTTCTCAAATATATAGAGAACTGAGTCAACTTTATCAAAATATAAATCATTCCCCAGTTGATAAATTGTTAAAGCATATGAAAAGGCCGTTTTCAGATGAAGAATTTAAAGCTATCTATGGACATATGAAAATAGGCTCTAAATCACTATTTATTAGAAAAATACAAATTAATTAAACTCTGAGGTATCAGATTGACTAATAATAGAAAAGGAAAATGATAAATGCAGGAGAAGATGTGGGAAAATTGGAATATTAATTCACTGTTGCTTGAGGTGTGAACTGACCCAATCATTCTGGAGAGCAATTTGGACCTATACCCAAAGGACTATAAACTCTGTATCCCAAATGATACAGATGATGATGTTGATGAACCAAAATCCACACTTTACAACTTATGAAAGACTTCTAGAATCAGTAGACACTAAGTGTCATATATCTATATTTCAATAGAGTGTGAATTCAGTGTTAGGGAAGGAGGGGCAGAATTGGTAGGGTATGACGCATGACATATTCTTTCTATCTTTCTTTAAGAAAAAAAATATAGCTTTCAGGATTCAATAGAGATAACCCTCCTTCTTGATCAGTCACATTCTTAAGGACTTGGAGATATTTCTTGAATTCAATTTGGGAGAACCCTTGGGTGATCAAAATCATTATGGTGCTTTCACAAAATCTAGTGATGTCTAGGGATCTTAGATGTCATCTAGTTCAATAAGAACATGAGCAGATATAGCTTGCATAACATTCCAGTTAGTAAGCTCAGAGACAATCAAACTACCTAGGAAGCAATGAACATCCTCCAGACTCCCATAACTAGCTCTGAAAAAAGCAATGCAAAAAAACCTAAAGCTAGAGATTGAGCACATCACCTTAGCCCAATAGCGGGAATAGAGTTCAACATAAACATAAAGTTTTAAAATGAGAAATGGGGTGAGAAAATGACAAGAAAGAACATGACCATAAAAAAGATGTGAATTAGACACAAATGCACAGGATAAATGAAAGCGGTAAAGAAAAATTCTTTTTAAAATCAAATAAGAATGGTAGAGGAAAAATAAGTAAGGAAATTAAGAGGGGAAAGAAATTTACAAACAGACAATTTATATCTTGTTAAAAGGCACAAAAATATGGAAGAAAATAAAAGCTCAGAAACAAACTTGACCAAAATGGAAAAGAGATGAAAAATTGAGAGAACAAAATAGCTCCTTAAAAACAGAATTGTCAAAATTCAGTGAAAAAGAAGTACAAAAGCTCACTGAAGAAAATATTTACTTAGAATTGTATAACTGGAAGTTACTCAGTGAGACATCAAGAAACAAAGTCAAAAGAATGGAAAATACAAGAAAATATGAAATATTTCATAGGAAAAATAAGTGATCTGTAAAATACATCCAGGAAAGGTAATTCAAGAATTCTTGGATTACCTGAAAGCCATAATGAAAGAAAGAGCTTAGACATCATCTTTCAGAAAATTAACAAGAAAAACTGCCTAGATATCTTAGAATCAGTGGGTGAAATAGAAATTGAAAGAATCTACTGAACACCAGATGAAAGAGATCCCAAAATGAAAACTCCCAAGAATAGTATAGCCAAACTACAGAGCACCCAGGTCACGGAGAACATATTATAAGTAGCCAGAAAGAAACAATTCAAGTATCTTAGGGTGACAATCAAGATTATGCAAAATTTAGCAATCACAACATTTTTATAAAAGAGAAGTCTTTCAATATAACATTTTGGAATGCAAAAGAACTGGAATCAATAACCAAGAATAATCTCCCAAGCAAAACTTAGTATAATTCTTCAAAGGAAAAATAAAATAGATATTCAATGAAACAGAAGACTTTCAAGAATTTCTGAAAAGAACATAGTTTTGTAACAGCAAGGACCCCAGTATACACAGGAGGGCTTACTGTACAAATTCTTAGATCTGCTTTTCTAAAAGGAAAGCAACTTTTGAGGGCATCAGCAATCTACCTTAATCAAACACATATATCATTCACTTAGTTCAGGGGAAAAAAGTCAGCCCTCTGAACTTCAGAGAACATACAAACAGAGAAATGAAGCCCAATCGACAGGGCTTCCAACTGTCTAACCATAAGTAATACATACATCACAGATCAACAGACAGATCCAACTGTCTGAGCATTACATTCATATGTAGTTATCAGAGAGAAAAGCACCAACCTTTGGGTTTTAAAAGCCAGGGGAATTCTTAGCAGCTAACATGAGTCTCATCTGGCCAAATAAATGCTTCCAATGAAGCCTCAAAGCAAAACCTTACCTCACAGTATTTATACACATTTTGGAGATGGAAACTATGACCCTTTGACACAGTGCCTCAATAGAAATTAACAAAAAAGATATTGAGGCCGATTAATGGGCAGAGAAGATCTTCAACTCTTTTCCCCACCCACCATAAATATTACTTTAACAATTCAAGATGAATTAAAAAATATTTCATAAACCATAACCATGATAAGTATATAAAGGTAAAGATGAAAGAGAAATCACAATGAGCTCAATGAATTGAAACTACATACATATCTGTGTGGGAAGATGATACATGTATGTTTTAAGAACGTTATCATATTATGGCAGTTAGAAGGATTCTACATAGAAAGAGGGTGTGGGTTTCAGTTGATTATAGTGGGTTAATGTAAATAAAATAGCTGAGAAAGAGACATGCAGTGGGAGAGGGAGGAAAGTAGAGAAAGAATAGGGAAAATTATCTTACAAAGAAGAGGTGCACAAGAAAGTGTTTGTAAGGTATTAGGGGAAACGAGGGAAGGCACACTTGAACCTCACTCTTACTCACTCACTCATGAGTCAGAGGGAAATTGTATATAAATATTCAATTGGTAATGGAAGTCTATCTTACCCAACAAGGAAGTAGGAGGATATAAGAGAAAAAACAGAATGGGAGACTAAGAGTTCCAAATTTCAAAATATTATGCAAAGTGGCAGTTATCAAAATTATTTGGTACTGGGTAATAAATTGTGTAGTGGATCAGTGGAAAAGATTTTGTGCACAATGCACAGTTATAAATGACCATAGTTATCTATTATTTAATAAACACAAAGATCTAAGCCTTTGAGGGTAAAAAGGTAAAATTTGACAGATTTGGGGAGGAAAACCAGAAAGCAATTTGTCAGAAACTGGCCATAGACCAATATCTCACACCACATGCCAAGAAAAGGTCAAAATGGAGAAATAATTTGGTCACAAAGATTGATATCATAAGTAAATTATGGGAATAGGAAAAATATACTTTGTTAGACACATGAATCATGGATTATGGTCATGGATTATGACCAAACAAGAGATATAGAAGATTACGGGAAGAAAAGTACATAGTTTTGATTCCATGAAAATCTTTAAAAAAAAGAAACTTGCACAAACAAAACTAGTGCAGACAAAATTAGAAGCAAAATAAGAAGCTAGGAAAAAAACTGAAACACTTTTCTCAGATAAAAGCCCCATTTCTTAGATGTGTAGGGAAATAAGTCAAATTTATTTTTAGAAATAGCTATTCCACAATTGATAAATGGTCAAAGAATATGAATAATCAGTTTTCTGAAGAAGAAATAATAGCTGTCAACAGACATATGAAAAAAGTCACTACAGATCAGGGAAATGCATACTAAAACAACTCTGCAATACCACTTCACACCTATCAGACAGGTTAACATGACAGAAAAGAATACTTTAGACCTTAATGTACTGTCGGTTGAACTGTGAACTAGGTCAGCAATTCCTAAGAATAATTTGGAATTATGACCAACAGGCTGTAAAACTGTCCATACCCTTTGACTCAGCAATACCACTACTAGGTCTGTATACCAAAGAGATTAAAGAAAAGGGAAAAGGATCTATTTCTAAATGATGGACAGACAGACAGACAGACAGACAGATAGATAGATAGATAGATAGATAGATAGATAGATAGATAGATAGATAGATAGATAGATAGACAGATAGAATCAGATCTTAGTATGGTGGCAAAGAATTGGAAATTGAGAGGATATCCATCAATTGGGGAATGTCTGAGGAAATTATGCCATATGATTGTGATGGAATACTCTTGTGATAAAGGAAATAATGATCAAGATGATTTCAGACAAGGTTTGGAAGTTTTATATGAACTAATACAGAGGGAAATGAGCAGAACCAGGAGAATACAGTATACTGTAATAACAATGATGTAATGATGATAACTGAGAAAGACTTAGCTACTGTGATCAATACAGTGATTCAAGACAATTCCAAAAGATCAATGATGTTAAATGCTATCTACCTCTAGAGAGAGCTGATGAATTTTGAAAGCATGATGAAGCATACCTTTTCAAATTAACCTTTTTTATTTTTATGATTTTATTTTATGTTTTCTTTTGCAAGATGGCTAATATGGAAATATTTGGCATCTCCTCAGATGTACATATAAATATGCATACATACATACATACATGAGTGTGTGTGTATGTGTATGAAATTAAAATGCTTCCCTTCTCAAGAAGGGGAAAGAAGTAGAAAGGAGGGACAGAATTTGGAAAATTATTTTGTATGTATTTTTAAAATATGAAACAAAGTGAAAAACATAAAATAAAAAGAGAACAAAGACCTAGGACTGAAGTGCTAATTCTGACATGCACTAGCTGTGTGATTTGGACAAGTGAATTAAATTTTCAGTGCCCCCCATAATTCTCCAAGACTACAAATTACAGAGGAGTTGAATATCTGGATCAGTGAAGGAAATTTCACAGTGAAGAAATCATTGGCCAAAAATAAACTTTATACTTAAGAAAAAGCTCCTTATATTTTTATCTAGTTAAACCTAAGGTAAAGGATATTTAAAATACCTATTAGCATTAAAAAGCATATTCTAGTGTGAAACTGAAATGAATTAATTAAAAAGTTAGGTTAATGAAGTAGCGCTAAAATGTAGCCCTAAGTGACATTTTTTAAACAAAATGCTTACTTTAATCTACCATTGTGATTAAACTATATACAGGTATTCTTTTTATTATAGCTTTTTTTCCTGAAAAACAATGAGATGAAAAGGAAATTTACACTGTCATAGTAACACAGTGAGTGTCCAAAGTATCCTTATCTGTACAATCTGTGAATTACTTAAGATTTAATAGTAAAAAGGATTTGCTACTATGCTGAATAAATACTGCATGTTAATTAAGGCTGTTTTGAGGGGGCTTAGTGTTAGCTGCAGAATGTAAAGGTATGCATCTCTTGGCATAGTAAGCCTAACCAAGTAGAGTTTCAGAAAAAAAAATTGCATTTTTCATATAGAATATCTCTTGTTTTGCATCTCAAAGAATTTATTGAGTTTTCTGTGGTCCTTTATTTAGTACTTTTGTTACTTTAAAGCACGTAAAACAAAGACTGGCAGTACATATCATGCTGGGTCAAAGTGACATCATTTCAGGCTCAAGTGAGGTCCAGCCATGTTATCACAAGATTACAAGCAGATTAATAAGCAATAGAGCAGTATGGACACTCCAAACAAGCTTTCAAAGCAGTTACCATGCTGGGTCAAAATGTGACAATTATCAATTTTAAAAGTGTCTTAGCAGCAGTCAAACAGCATTATCAACGTCCTGAAACTTAGTAAAATTTTGAAAAATTTAACCTCTTAAAAATGTACAAAATATTTTGAGGATGAATTTCTTAAATGTTATTGTTTTTCTTTATCATTATAGGAATAATTTGTACTTGACTAAGTATGATGACACATGGACATGTCAATCAGATACTTTGTTTTGGCTCTCTGTCACTTTCTGTGTCTTTGTCAGTCTCCTTGTTTTCACTGTGTGCCTCATCTCTGTCTTTATTACTATCTGCATGTCCCTCTCTGCCTCTGTCTCTATCTGCGTCCATTATTCTTTGTCAATCTCTCCCTATGTCTTTGTCAATTCCATTGTTTTCTCTCTGTGTGTCTCATCTCTGTATTTAAGTCTCTCTGTCTATTTCTGTCTCTCTCTGTCTCTTTCTCTCTGTCTCTTTCTGACTCTCTCTCTATCTCCTGCTAGATCTTTTGTATCTCCTGGTGTTGAAAGTCTCTTTCCTCAGATACGTACTAGTGACTCTTATATAAGATACTTTCTAATAGGGCTAATGACAACATTGAAAGGTTAAGTGTCTTAATCAGCTAATGTGTATCAGTGTCAGGGCTTGAACCCAAACGTTCTTAACTCACCACATGACAGTATCATAGATGGAGAGACAGAAGGGATGTTAGATACCTATCTAGTCCAACTTCCTCATTTTAGAAATGAGGAAACTGAAAACTGAAAATAGAAGAACAAATAATTTGTAAAAGACCACATAAGTAGTAGGAGCAACTTCTACCAGTTCTATACTCCACTATTACACCATTCTATCTCTATTCGTTTTGGATTTAAATTCTATACTCATGTTCACTAACTTATATTTGCTACTTTCAAATATCCAGGGGGTGAAGTTTGAAGTGGGGTACTGGTTTTGATTTATAAATATATGATTAAGTATTCTTTCTCAGTTTTATTATTGATTTTATAGTGATGAATTAGTAAACTGGTAATTACAGATTTTCATTTGTGAGGCAAAGATCTGATCTGTAGACAAGAACTTGGCTTTTCTTATTGCAAAGTCCTTCTTCCTGGAGACTACTTTTTAGATTTATTAACCATCTAATGAGAATCTATCTTCTCTCAAGAACAGAGATGTAAGTAGGAATATTTGCACTTGTTTTGAGCTCTAGGAAACATTGCTGGGGCAAATTGTTCAAAAGGCTTCCTCAAGTGAGGGGAAAGGCACTATACAAACAATTAGGCAGTGCCCAGATGTTATTGCTGGGACTGATGTGGAAGTGGTGAAGTGAGTGGGCGGGACCATAGAATGGAAGAGGACTTCCTGCCAACAGCCATCTGACTACTCCCAACTTAAACAATTATTATTTCTTTTGTTAACTAGGTACTAAGTTTTGTTGTTTTTATGCTGCTGAAGTACTTCAAAAATTGTCAGTGTACTTTAAATGCAGCAGTCTATAAATTCAGCTATCTGGAGAAAATCCCTGACCATTTCACCCTGTTTATGTTCATGATCCAGTGTGCTGGCAGTACATAAGAAAAGCTAAGAAACTTGTAAATCTGAACACCTCTATGGTGCATCACATTCATCTAGCTTTTGACCAAATAACTCTCAGTAAAACATCCCAATTATAATTTATGTTGTACACATTTTAATATAAAATGGAATCAATCCATATATTTATTTTCTTTCACAGATACCCTTCTTAATATGGTAGGTCCAGCACTGGACTTAGGATTAAGGACATTTGATGTTAAGTTTGCATCTGTCATTAGCAATCACAGTGCCCTTCAGTAAATCTGACTCCTCAGTATTATCATTTATCCAAGTTTTACTTGATCTCTTTTTCCCAAATCTACAAATTACATGAAGAGACATATTCACCTTTAAGTAAATTCATTCACGTAGATAACCAGTTTAGTAAATACTAACTTTTCCTACAAATTAAGCATATTGTTAAAGGTTACATTTTCAAGAAGATGAGTGAGAATATTCTTCCAAAAAGAATTATGTTCTTTCTCTCTGTAAATTGGTTCAGAAAACTTAGCTTTCGAGAAGAGCAAAGGTTTTCAGTTAAATTATTCTTAGTCATTCAGTTTTCCCATATCTTATTTTTATCCTCCTCCAAATGGAATGGCAAATTCCTATGATCCTTATGAATGAAGAGAATGAGACTGGTGTATAGTTTGAACTTAGCAGTTTCAGACTTCATTAGGATTAAAGTCGATCAAGTGTCTCCATTAAGTCTACCCCCAAAACAATGAGTTTCTAGAATCCATGAGTCAACATACTGTTAAGAGACGGGGAGGTGAAAACTGACCCATGTAAGAAACAAACCAGCTCTTATTTAGCAATTGATTCAGGCTCTTGTGAGAGGCCATTGTATTTCCACTTTTGGAGAGTCTAGTCAAAGCAAATCAAACAAATGAAAACTGGGAAGATTCTATTTTTGTCCTTTGTTTCTCTGTAAGTTACCTGTAAAGACTGAACTTTGAAGAGGAATAAAGAACTTTAGTTAAAATCACTCTTGTCCTCCAAATCTTTGCAAGTCTTATTGTTTTCCTTTGCTATATTTATCTATAATTTTTTTATGAAATGTTTCAGTATTACAAATGGATGATACATATTTTTACTTTTCAGTGCTAACATTAAAATATTTTTATTTAAAACATAATAATTACATGCAAATTCCTCAAAAATGTTTCATCATATTCTAATAGAACAGGAAATACATGTATTCTTCTTTGATTAACATTTTCAAAGGTCAGAATTGCGTGTGGGGGGCGGTGGGGAAGTTTTGGAAATGAAAAGAAAGTTTGTAATATTCCCAGTGACATATGAAAATCTGAATTATAACTCTAGGCTAAAATTTAAGTACTAGGTCAAAGACAAAAGCCTACATGAATCCAAGTGTCCTAAATTTTATCTAGCTTGAATCTGTATTAGTCTAATTAAGAATATACTTTGAATCCTCCTGAAAAAGGAAGCTGAGCTAAACAGACAATTATGAATTATAACATTATTCACGATTTCTGACATGCACTTGCAACTTTATATCTTTGAGGTCTCAAGTAAGGAAAAATTTAAGAAAAATGTTTAGAAAAAAAGTTAAAAGCTATTTTTTCCGATATATTTGGTTTAAGATGATGTCAACATTTTATAGTCATTAAAAAAGGATTTAAAAAATTAAACTAAAAAAATTATGTAAGCAGAAAACAAACAGAATGAGAAGGTAAATGATCTCCAAGTTTAATTATTTTTTTCTATTTTCTTTTGCTAATTCTCCTAACTATTGCTGTATGCCCAGATTTTCAGTAGTAACAATAATTCAGCAAAACCTTTTTAGATCAATTCTAGTTAAGCAGAGTAAAGCTTTCTCCTGAAAAAATGTCAAAATATAACCAAATTCTCTGTCCCATTATCTATGTTTTCCTCTCTGACACTGTCAGACATTTGTCATATTTATCTACTAAATGCCCAATTTTAGGTTCAGATTTTTCTAATCCAACTTTCTATTCAAGTATTGAGATCACATAAAGAATGAAATTTTGTTCAGGTTACTTGATTTTGGTTTAGAAGAAGACTGGAAGCTCCCTACAGGATAACTCCACTGGGATGACCCAATAGAATCTGAACCTACATTGTAGAACCAAGAAAAGAAGAATCCCTCTTCCACGTGATAGACCTTCAATACTTGAAAGTAGTTACTCTGTTTCCATAAGACTTTTCCTAGTTAACATCAATAGTTCTTCCAGCTAATCCCCATATAACAAGATCTTGAGGGCTTTCATCTTCTCCATCATTTTACTCTAAATGATATTCACTTTACCAATGCTTTCCTTTGCCACCACTCTTGCTCTCTTGCTCTCCACAATTCAGTGCTTAGTTCTGAACATAATAGTTCAGATATATTCTGATTAGGAAAGATTATAAAACTCCTATGACCTCCCTAATTTGGGGCAGTGTGCCCCTTATAACATGGTCTTACATACATGTATTTACTTGCTTTTTCTAAATTTCTATTTAGTCATACTGAAGTTGAAGTCGACTTAAACACCCACACATTCTTTTCAGATGAACAGTTGTGTAGCCATCTTCTCCCCATATTGTACTTGTAAAGTTGACTTTTTTGAACCTACATCTAAATTTTCTATTTGTTCATATTAAATTTTATCTTATTTGATGTAAGTTAGAGTTGAAGACCGTTAAGATCTCCTTAGACTCAAGATATTTCAGTACAGAGGCGTGGTTCTTTTCCTTATATGACACAGAGAAACATATTTTAACCAAAGCATCCATATCTTTGTGAAGATATTTAATGTGCCAAATGTATCCTGGTCAGTATATACAATAGCTGAACATTTAGATCCATTGTCTCTTGTATCATCAGGCAATGGTGAAGTCAAAATTATATCCTGATATTCTGCCGTGCATGATGTTCGTTCCTTAAATTGAGCTTCATTCAGTTGGAAAATGCCGATCAGCACTGTGTTTTGTGACACACAGTAATTACAAAGTTAATTTTGCAAATCTCATAAGCTTAGCACTTTAAAGATTTATTTGAATTCTTTAAATGGTAGGCCTAATAATGTTTCGAGCATTTTGAACAACTTTATTAAACTCAAGTAAATTATTCTTGAAGCTAAAAATGACTTTGAATTTCTTTCAAAGTAACGTCTATTTTTGTCATCCTGAATTTTAAAAAGGATTAAGCAAGGGTTTAAACTCAAGGGGATAGTGAAGAGACCAGATCTGAACATTTCAAGAAAATCTTTGTGAGAGAAGGAAAAAAAGGGATCGCGTTTTTGACCATATTCATAATCAACTTTGTTTATAAACATCAAGTGAAAACATTTCCTAAGATTTTGTAGGTGCTTTCTTGGGAGAAAAAAATCATGATGTATGAGAGCTGATAAAGGCCTTCAGATGGACAAATAATCTTATTTTTTAATAAAGAAAAAAATGAAAATTCCTTTCGATAAATTTGATTTGTTTCAGCAAAAAATAAATCTCTAGAATGTATAATTTTTAGTGGCAAGCGATTTTTAATAGCGTTTTATTTTTTCCAATTATATGTCAAGACAATTTTAGCACTCACTTTTACAAGATTTTGAGTTCCAAATTTTTCTTTCTCCCTCCTTCACCCTCCTTAATCTAAAAATGTAGGCAATTTGACATATGTTATACATGTGCTATCATGTAACACATATTTCCATATTAGTCACAGTTGTGGAAGAAGAAACAGATTTTTTTTTTTAATGAAGTTAAAAAAATATGCTTTGATCTACATTCAGAATCTACCAGTTCTTTATTTGGAGGTAGATAGCACTTTCCATCCTGAGTACTTTGTATTTGTCTTGTATCATTGTGTTGCTAAGAAGAACTGAGTCATTCATAGTTGATCATCACATAATGTTGCTGATACTATGTACAATATTTTCCTTGTTCTGCTCATTTCACTTTGCATCAATTCATACAATCCCCTCCAGGTGTTTTTCTTTTTTGAAATCTGCCTATTCATCATATCTTATTATGCAATAGAATTCCATTATATTCATATTCCACAACTTCTTTAGCCATTCCTCAATTGATGGGTATTCTGTTACTTTTCAATATTTTGCCATGATGAAAAAGGCTGCTTATAAATATTTTTGCACATATAGAACCCTTTCCTTTTTTATGCTCTCATTGGGATATAGACCTAGAAGTGGTATTAATGGATCAAAGGGTTGGCACAGTTTGGTTTCCCATTGTCTATAGTTATAAATGGCTCTCCAGAATGGTCAGATCAGTTCACAACTCCACCAACAGTGCATTAGTGTCTCAATTTTTCCAAATCCTCAACAACATTAATCATTTTCCTTCTTTGGCATATTAGCTAATCTAATAAGTGTGAAATGGTACTTCAGAGTTGTTTTTATTTGTGCTTCTCTAATCAATAGTGATTTAGAAAATTTCATATGCCTATATTTAGGTCTGATTTCTTCATCTGAAAACTACCTGTTCATATCCTTTGATTATCTATTGAAGAATGGTGTGTATTCTTATGAATTCGCCTCAGTTCTCTATATGTTTGAGAAAATAAGCCTTTGTCGGAGACATCCTCTCTAAAGATTGCTTCCCAGGTTTATGCTTTCCATCTAATCTTGTTTGCATTGGTTTTATTTGTACAAAAGTTTTTAATTTTAATATAATCAATTTATATATTTTATTCTTAATGCTCCCCATCACTTTTGTGGTTATGAATTCTTCCCTTTCCCATATATCTGACAAGCTATTCCTTGTTCTTCTGATTTCCTTATGGTGTCACCTTTTAGGTCTATATAATGTATTTTGACTTTATCACACATTTTGATCTTATCTTAGTATATGATGTGAGATATTAGTCAATACTTAGTTTGTGTTCTATTGTTTTCCAGTTTTCCCAGAAGTTTGTGACAAATAGTGAACTCTTATTTCAAAGGCTTGGATCTTTGGGTTTATCAAACATTTGGTTACAATGGTCATTGACTATTGTCTTTTGTATCTTATCTATTACATTGATTCAGTCCTCTGTCTAGTGTTAAGATCCAGTATTGGTGGGACACCTTCCTTTCCATTTTTTTCGTTCATTTCCTTGATATTCTTGACATCTTGTTTTCCAGAGGAATTTTGCTGTTGATATTTCTAGCTCTACTAAATAATTTTTGGTAGTTTGATTAGTATGGCACTAAATATGTAAGTTAGTTTAGGCAGAGTTGTCATTTTTATAATATTGGTTTGGTCTACCTATGAGCAACTGATGTATTTTCCAACTGTTTAGATCTTACTCTATGTGCTTAAAAAGTAATTTACAATTGGGTTCATATAGATCCTCTGCAAGTCTTAGTAGGCAGACTTATGAGTATTTTTTATTGTCTACAGCTATTTTAAAGATAGTTTCTCTTTCTAACTCTTTATGCTGGGCTTTGTTGTTCATATAAAGAAATGTTAATGATTTATACGGTTTTCTCTTATATCCTGCAACTTTGCTAAAACTATAAATTATGTCAAGTAGTTTTTTAGTTGATTCTCTAGGGTTATCCAAGCATATCATCTTATCATCTGCAAAGAGTAAAAGTTTTGTTCCCTCCTTGCCTATTCCAATTCCTTCCATTTCTTTTTCTTCTTGTATTGCTATAGCTAATATTTTAGTATTATATTGAATAATAGTGGTAACAATGGGTATCCTTGATTCACCACTGAACTTTTTTTTTTAATTTCAACTGAAGCTTCCTAGACCCTGTTCCAGCTCCTTACCTTTATTTGGTGTGTGTCTCACCTTCAAGTATGTTTCTTGCCAACAATATAATATAGAAATCTGATTTTTGATCCACTCTGCTATCTGCTTCTGTTTTATGGGAGAATTAATCTCACTTAAGTTCACAGTTATGATTAATACCTATGTATTTTCTTCAATCCAATTCTCCCTCCTGTTTGTTCTCTCTCCTTGCACCCTTCTTTTCCTAACCAATGTTTTACTTCTGCCTACCACCTCCTCCAATCTTCCCCAATTTATGTTACTCTCTCCCCACCCCCTTTATATAATCTTCTTTCCTACATCCCTGTTGGATAAAATGGAGTTCCATAATCAATTAATTTTGCCTAATATTCCCTCTTTGAGCCAGTGCTGATGACAGTAAAGTTCAAACAAACCCTGCCACATTTTCCTCCACTGTAATAGATCTTTCATGTCTCTTCATGTGAATTTACCCCACTACACCCTTTGTTATCCTGTCATCATTTAATTATTTTTATGTCATTCACTCAAATTCAACTTATACCCATAACTTTTATCTATGTATATTCTTCCTAATTGTACCACTAATAATAGAATATTTAAGATTTACAAGTAGACAGAGCCGAGATAGCGGGGTAAGAGCAGCTACTCACCTAAGCTCTAAGACAAATCCCTTCAGATACCTGTAAAAATTGAATCTGAACAAATTTTAGAGTGACAGAATCCAATAGGAGGCAGAGCATGGCAGATTTCCAACCCAGGACAGACATCAAGCCTGATGGAAAGTATCTGTTGTACAGGGCTGGAGGAGAACACAGCACCAGCACAGAATCTTTCACAGCAAAGATGAGCAGGAAACCTTGGGCTGTCTGAAGCAGCAACCACACTGTGGAATCCCAAAAACATCAACCCAGGATGGGAGTCCAGTGGAACTGAGCTAGAGAGAACCACAGAAATCCAGGTAATGGCAACAGCTGCTCCTGAGATTATCACCCCATAGATTAAATGTCTTTTAGTCACCTACTTGAACTTCTGAGAGCCAAGATGACAGAGTGACTGGTAAATGCTATCCCCTTCTTTTTACTGACTTTGAAAAACCCAGAGACTATTCCCTAGGAAAAATCCAGGAACAATGATATCTGCCAGAAAGGTAAACAGTTTCTTAATCTGTGAGACTAGGAAAATCACAAAGAGGAGCCTCTCTTACTGTGGCTAAAGTGGACCAGTGCAGGACCAGAGCAATCCCAGACAGGCCCATCTCAACAAACAGTGAGGAGGTCCTGAGCCCCAGGAAGGTGGCGTCCATAATTGTCAACACCAGGACACCAGGCCTGCCTCAGTACAGTCAGGGGAACCCAGAAGACGCTAGCACAAATGGGGTTCACCAACCACTGAGCCTACCTGTGCTCAGGAGAGTAGACCTCCTGTGACCAGACCACTATTTGTCCACACTTAACACAGCTAGTTCTAGGGTAACTCTGGGGAAACTCAGAAAGGTTTCACTTGGCCTCAGCTTTGGCACACCAGTCACCTCAGCACCAGATAAGCTACAGCATTCTAGCTTCTAGATGAAAGAACCAGAGACCAAAATACATGAAACCCCAAATTCTAACCACAAGAACCATAGCACAGAGCCCTCTGTGCCCCAGAAGCAGAGATCCCTTTTAAAAGCCAGGAAAAGGGTGATTATATAGAGCAAGAAGTAAACCAGAAAAGATAAGGCCATGAAATCTTTCTTGGGGACAAGGACAAAAATATGAATACCAAAGAGGTCAGCATTGAGATTCTACTCCCATCTGAAGATTCAGAAGAGAATATGAACTGATCTCAAGTCCAAAGAGCATTCTTGGAAAAACTCAAGAAGAATTTCAAAAGCTAAATTAGGAATGTAGAAGAAAAACTGTCCAATGATTTTAAACATATGAAAAAAGAAATCACAGAAGAATTTAAAAGGAAAATTGGAAAAATGGAAAAGGAAGTACAAAACCTAACTGGAGAAAAATAACTCCTTAAAAGGAACAATAGGACAGAAGGAAAAGGGGATGCAAAAGCTAACTGAAGAAAACAACTTGATAAAAATTAGAATCGGTCAAGTAGAAGCTATTCACTCTATTAGATATCAAGAATTAGTCAAATAGAATCTAAAGAATAGAAAGATAAAAGGAAATTCAAAATATCTCATCAGAAAAACAACTGACATGGAAAATAGATCCAAGAGAGAAAATCTAAGAATTAGTGGTCTATCAGAAAATCATGATGAAAAAAAGTGCCTAAACAATATCTTCCAAGAAATCATCAAGGAAAAATGCCCAGAAGTCCTAGATCCAGAGAGCAAAGTAGTCATAGAAAGAATCCATCATTCACCTCCTGAAAGGGATGCCAAACTGAAAACATCAAGAAATATCTTTGGCAAATTCCAGAACTATCAAGGGAAGGAGAAAATACTGCAGGCAACCAGAAAAAAACAATTCAACTCTCGAGGAGCTACTGTAAGGATCACACAGGACCTTGAAGCTTCTACATTAAAAGATCAGAAGGATTGGAATATGATATTTTGTAAGGCAAAGGAGCTGGGACTACAACAAATATCTATTACTCAGCAAAATTGAATATAAATTTCAGGCAAGGAGATGGACATTCAATGAAATAAGACATTTCCAGACCTTCCTTTGAAAAAGCCAGAGCTCAGTAGAAAATTCAATCTTTAAACACAAGTCTCAAGAGAAGCATAAAAAGGTAAACGGGGAAAAAACGTTGTTATTTAATATGAGCAAAGTGATTACATCCCCATAAGGGAAGATGATACTTGTTAATCTTTGTAATTATATGTTTATTATGATATATAAAAGGGATACACATAGATAGAGGAAGTGGGTATAAATTAAGTGCTATGATGACAAAAATGTGACTTTAAGGATGTGAAGAGATTGGAGAAGATATGGGAGAGGTGATACACTAATTCATTTTTCTTGGAGCTCTGAGCTGATCCAACTATTCTGGAAAGCAATTTGGAACTATGCCCAAAGGGTTTCAAAAATATGCATACCATTTGGCCCAGCAATATCACTTCCAGGATTGTATTCCAAAGAGATCATAGAAATGGGAAAAGGTCCCACATGTACAAAATATCTTTATAACAGCTCTCTTATGGTGGCCAAGAACTGGAAACTGAGGGAATGACCATCAATTGGGGAATGGCTGAAGAAGTTATGGTATATGAATGTAAGGGAATACTATTGTGCTATAAGAAATGATGAATAGGAAGACTTCAGAGAGGCCTGGAAGGGCCTATGAACTGATGCTGAGTGAAAAGAGAAGTATCAGGAGAACTTTGTACACAGGAACCACCACAGTGTGTGAGAAATTTTTCTGGTAGACTTACCCTTTCAGAACAGTGCAAGGACCTAAAACATTTCCAATGGATGCTTGAGGCAAAATGCCCTCATCATTCAGAGAAAGGACTATGGGTTTGGATTGCAGAATGAAGAAGACCATTTTCTTTTGCATTATGTTTTATTTTGTTTTCATGGTTTCTCCCATTCATTTTAATTCTGTGCAACATGACTAAGGTGAAAATGTATTTAATAAGAATGTATGTGCAGAACCTATATAAGATTGCATGCTGTCTTGGGGATGGAGGGGGAAGGAGGAAAGGTAGGGGAGGGAAGAAGAGATATCTAAGATAATAGAAGTGATTGTAGAAAACTGAAAACAAATTAATTAGTTAACTAAAAAATAAAAAGAAATACAAGTATCTTCCAACATAAGGAAGTAAACAGTTTAGATCTGCTGAATTGCTTATATTTCCTTTTTTTAATCTTTTTTGAAAACCTTGATATTTTTATTTACCTCTGCTCTTTTCAATGGGAATATTTGGAAGTTTCATTAAAGGTCTATATTCCTGACTATAGCATTAGACTCTGTTTTTTAGGCTATACAGGTGCAGTTCTGGAAAACATTTCCAAAGCAGTCATTTCGTACAAGAAGATTTGAATAAAAGAAAAAGAAATGAAAGAAAATGAAAAATAGTATTTTTCAGTCTTTATTCTGTATTGTAAGATAGGGTTTCATACCAAAATGAGTGTGCATTTTATTCCTTCCTTTAGTCAAATGTGATGAGAGTAAACTTCATATTTTTCTCTCACCTCCCCCCTTTTTCCCTCTACTAAAAAGTCTTTTGCTTGCCTCTTTTATGAGAGATAATTTGCGCCATTCCATTTCTCCCTTTCTCCTCCCAATATATTTCTCTCTCACTGCTTAATTTCATTTTTTTAGATATAATCCCACCCTATTCAATTCACTCTGTACTCTGTGTGTATGTATGTATGTGTGTGTATGTGTGTGTGTGTGTGTGTAATCCCACCAACTACCCAGATATTGAAAAGTTTCAAGAGTTGCAAATATTGTCTTTCCATGTAGGAATGTAAACAGTTCAACATTAGTAAGTCCCTTATGACTTCTCTTTGCTGTTTACCTTTTCATGCTTCTCTTCATTCTAGCGTTTGAAAGTCAAATTTTCTTTTCAGCTTTGGTCTTTTCATCAAGAATGCTTGAAAGTCCTCTATTTCATTGAAAGATCATTTTTTCTCCTGAAGTATTATACTCGGTTTTGCTGGGTAGGTGATTCTTGGTTTTAGTTCTAGTTCCTTTGACTTTTGGAATATCTTATTCCACGCCCTTCAATCCCTTAATGTAGAAGCTGCTAGATCTTGTGTTATCCTGATTGTATTTCCATAATACTTGAATTGTTTCTTTCTAGCTGCTTGCAATATTTTCTTCTTTACCAGGAAACTCTGGCATTTGACCACAATGTTCCTAGGAGTTTGTCTTTTTGGATCTCTTTCGGTGGTGATCAGTGGATTCCTTGAATATTTATTTCATCCTCTGGTTCAAGAATATCAGTGGAGTTTTCCTTGATAATTTCATGAAAGATGATATCTAGGCTCTTTTTTTAATCATGGCTATCAGGTAGTCTCATAATTTTTACATTGTCTCTCTTGGATCTATTTTCCAGGTCAGTTGTTTTTCCAAAGAGATATTTCACATTATCTTTCATTTTTTCATTCTTTTGGTTTTGTTTTGTGATTTCTTGGTTTCTCATAAAGTCATTAGCCTCCATCTGTTCCATACTAATTTTTACAGAACTAGTTTCTTCAGTGAACTTTTGAACCTCCTTTTCCATTTGGCTAATTCTGCTTTTTAAAGTATTCTTTGCCTCATTGACTTTTTGAACCTCTTTTGCCAATTGAGTTAGCCTATTTTTCAAGGTGTTGTTTTCTTCAGCATTTTTCTGGGTCTCTTTAGCAAGGTGTTGACCTGTTTTTCATGCTTTTCTTGCATCTCTCTCATTTCTCTTCCCAGTTTTTCCTCCACCTCTCTAAATTGATTTTCAAAATCCTTTTTGAGCTCTTCTATAGTCTGAGCCCATTGAATATTTATTTTGGATGTTTGGGATACAGAATCTTTGACTTCTATGTCTTTCCCTGATGGGAAGCATTGTTCTTCCTCATCTGAAAGGATGGGAGGAGATATCTGTTCACCAAGAAAGTAACCTTCTATGGTCTTATTTTTTTTTTCCTTTTCTGGGCATTTTCCCAGGCAGTTACTTGACTTCTGACTTTCCTCTCCACACCCACCTTGCCTCCATTTATGCCCATCTAGTGCTTGGGGCTGAGATTCAAATGCTGCTTCCCAGCCTCTGGGCTTTTGGCAGGAGCAGGGCTGCTATTCAGTGAGAGATTAAATTTAGTTGCTCATGTGGGGTCAGGGCCACCTCAGGGAGCTTAGTTCCCTTGGGGATTTATGGGAACACCTTCAACAATGGATCTGAACTCCTGCCTGCTTTGGGAGCCCCTGTCTGCTGGTGCCTCCACTGCTGCCTCCTGAGAGGGCCTGCCCCTCTCGGCAAGCTGAAAAGACCCTCTCACTGACCTTTGGTGCCTGTGGGTGGAAGGACCTGCACGCTTGCTGGAGACTCTGTCCCTGAAGCTTACTGGGAGGCCAAAACAGGGCTGGGCTCTGCTCTGTGTCTGGTGCACAATGGACCTTTTGTGTCAGTTTTTCAGGTATCTCCGGAACAGAAATCTCCTCTACTCAGTTGTTCTGTAGCTTCTGCTGCTTCAGAATTTGTTGGGAGTTCTCTTTTACAGGTATTTTATGGGCTGTGGGTTAGGAGGAAGCATATGTGTATCTTTCTACTCTGCCATCTTGATTCCTCCCCCCTTATATTTCCTTTTTCCCTTTTTACCTGTTTATATTGCTCTTGGGTCTTGACATTAGAGATGTTTTTTGGTTAATCTTGATTTCCTTATGTAAGCTTGACATCTTATTTCATTGAATCACCATTTCTTTTCCCTTCATGTATTATGTTTAACTTTACTGGGTAAGTGATTCTTGGTTGTAGTCCTAGCTCCTTTGCCCTCCAGAATGTCATGTTCAATGGACTCTGGTACTTTAACGTTGTAGCTGCTAAGTCCTTTGTAGTCCTGATTGTAGCTCCATGATATTCAAATTCTTTTTTTCTGGCCACTTGTAGTGTTTCTGCCCCATCACCTTAACTTGATAGTTCTGAAATTTGACTATAATGTTCTAGAATTTTTATTTTGTGATCTCTTACCTGAGGTGATAGGTAGGTTCTTTCAATGCCTGTTTTGCCCTGATATTGGGACATCAAGGCAGTTTTTCTTGAGAATTTCTTGAAAGATACTGTCCAGTTTCTCCTTTTGATTTTGACTTTTAGGTTGTTTACTGATTATGATATTGTCTCTCCCGGATCTATTTCCCAGGTCAGTTGTTTTTCCCATGTGATATTTGACATTTTCTTCAACTTTTTTCATTCTTTTGAATTTCTTTGATTGATACTTCATGTCTCATAGAGTCATTAGCTTCCACTTGGCCAATTCTTTTTGTTTTTCCTTTTAATGATACTTGAAATTTATTCTCTGTCAAATGAGCACAAACTTATTTCTGTACATCTTATTTGTTTTGCAAGAAATATTTTAAAAATATTTTTCTACTTAATAGTATACTATTTTTTCCAACTATGTATGATAGTTTTCAAAATTCACTTTTATAAAATTTGAGATCCTTACATTAATTAAGATAAAATTCATTATGAGCAAATAGAAAGTTTAGATGTAGGTTCAAAAAAGTCAACTTTACAAGTACAATATGGGAAAGAGATGACTACATTTCTGTTTATCTGAAAAGAATGTATGGGTGTTTAAGCTGATTTCAACTTCAGTTTGACTAAATAGAGTTATTTTTGTACAAGTGTGTCTTTTCCCCTTTTTAAGGATCTCTTTAGGAGACTGATCTAGTAGTACTCTTGTCCAATTCTAACTTTTAAGGAGTTGTTTACCTTAGTTAGATTTGGACTTCTTTTTCCATTTGACCAATTGTAATTTTAAGGAATTGTTTTCTTCAGTGGATTTTGTAACTACTCCATTTATCCAAATAATCCTTTTAAAACATGTCTTTTCTTTCTCAAAACTGTCGACTCTTTTTTTTTTACAGTTCTCTTGCATAATTATTGTTTCCTTTTCCAATTTTTCTTCTACCTATTTTGTATGATTTTTAAGCTCCATTTTGAGCTTTTCTATGAGTTTTTTTTTTTTTTTTATTTAAGACCACTTCCAATTTTCTTTGGGGTTTTGCTCATGGGTGTTTTGATATTTTTGTCTTATTCTCTGTTTTGGTTTTTTTGTTTCACCATAACTTTCTATGGTCAGATTTTTTTTTTGTTGTTGTTTTGTTTTGCTTGTCTTTTTTGGTCTTTTTCATTTCTTTTAAATTTGAGCTTTCCTCCCCCACTGGAGGGGGAACTACCTCAGGCTTCTAGGTCCAGGGGCTACAGACTCTGTCTCTTTACCTATTGTTTCACTGATGTTGTCCTAAGGCACACAGGGGACCATAGAGTCTGGTGCTATTCTGTGGGAGTCAATTGGGTGGTTGCTGTTGCTGCTGGAGGCTATAACAGTTTACAGTTTACCTGGTGTTGGGCCAGGGACCTAGTGCTGTTGTCTGGTGTGTGCTGAGGCTGGTGAGTTATTTTTGCTTTTCCCTGGAGATTCCTTGGAGCATATGGAGGTCTTGTCTCTGGAGGTTGCTTGTTTTCCTGGGGCTATACTGAAGCATGTGACAGTGCTCAAAGCTGGAGTCTGTCTGTTACACTGAGTACATGGGATGTCATGGTGTTGATATTTGCCTGTGTCACCACAATAGTGCTTAGGATCTCCTGTTGGTTTGCTAAAGTGGATCTGGTTGCCAGCTTACTAGGATACTCCTGTTCTGGAGTGTGATCCCCTTTTATCTGAATGAGATGGACCTTTCCTGCCCATCTTCCAAGTTTCTTGGGCTAAAAGATTGTTTCACCCAGTGTTTTTGCTGATTCTTGTTCCAGGATTTCTTTTGGGGTACGATTTCATGACTGTTTTGAGGTGAATATGGGAGATTTACAATAATTAGTGTTTACTCCTTCACCTTAGCTCCCAAATGTCTTTTCTCCAGATGAATTGTTATATTCATCTTCATCTCTGTTGAAGACCAGCAGATCATATGATCATGAATTTCAAGTAAGGAAATACCATTGATACATAGAATTAAGTTCTGGTAGCATGTAATACTGAACCTACTCAAAATTTGCTTGCTTTCTCATTTTAGTTAGGCTTCTGAGAAACATTTCTCAGCTATGAATAGAGTACTTGATGTGGACTCAGCAAAACCTGAGTTCAAATTCACCTTATACTCATTACCAATTTTACCACAAGCAGACATTTAACCTCTTTCAGTCTCAGGCAACTCTTTGAAGCTGAGGTTATAGATGCATTGTAATGAATGTTCACATTTATAAAATCCCATATTTGTGATGACCCTAAAACAAAATTACTCTGTTGTAATATTATGCCTTATCATTGTAATTATTTCTTATATAGTTAACATTTTAAGGTCATTTGTCATTTTATTAATTAGCTGTTCCAGGTTAATAATCATTTCAATGAATCAGTGCAACATAGTGGAGCAATCGCTGACTTCAGAAATTCAGAGAACTGGGTTAAAATCCTATTTCAGACAATTACTGGGTAACCTTTTGGAAATGAGCTGCTCTCTCTGTGAGCCTCAATTTTCTTATCTGTAAAAGTGGAACAATTAGACCTGTAAGTTCTGCTCCTCACCTTGTTTGTGAGTATGAAATGAGATAATATATGAAAGTTCTCTATGTACTACAAAGTTATATACAAATATCAAAATGTGTTTTTTTTGTTTTTTTTTTTTGCTTTTAATACTAGAGTCATTGTGTTATAATGGAAAGAATTCTGACTTTGCAACTCAGGAAAGAACATGGTTTTTAATCTTATGTCTGACACTTGCTCTGATTTGTCACTTAATTGCTATGAATACATAATAATAACAAATAATAATTTTTATTATTATTATAGCTGATGTTCATATAGTATTTTAAAGTTTATAAAGATCCATACAAATATTTTCTCATTTTATTCTCACAATAACCTTAGGAGGTAAGTGCTATTATGATCTCTATTTTACAAATGAGGAAACTGAGACAAGGTCTAAGAGATTTACCAAAGTAGCTTGTTTTCTGAGACTAGATTTGAAATAAGTCTTCCTGATTCTATGTTCCATTCTCAATATACTATGTCACTTAGTTGACTCCTTCAAACTCAGATGAGTTAATGTAGGTTCTTTACAAACTTGAAAGCTCTATATAAATGTCAGCTATTATTACTCTTTATAGGAAACATTACATAGTGTCACTTGTTAGGAGAGAGGATGTAAGCCCAAAATTATGGATCATGGAGCAACAATGAACTGTCAACGCTGGCCTTGGCAATGATCAAGGTCAACGAGGACATGAGAGTACCTACATCTAAGAAGTAACATGAGATAATCATAGGGTTAGAACAATCATGTATAAATATGACTTGAATAAGTCACCCATGAATGAGCAAATAGCAATATTTCATTCACCTATTGCTATTCATTCTTCAGGTTCAGTGGCATTCTGTGTTTCAGAGCTATACTGAATCATGAAATGACTTTTAGTATTAAAAAGATGATCCTTTGTTATATGGAAAATCTTTAGTCATTAAAATCTCTAAAATTTTTCAATTACAATACACACCACTCTATTTCTAATTAATTCTTGCTCATTTTTTGCTGTTCATTTTTAGTGCTGCTACAAGATATATATGCTGAGATTATATAAAGATCAAGAGAGAGATTATAGTACATGCAAATAGACTTCAATATATGATCACTAATTTGTGGTGGCATAAGCAGCATAAAATAAGTTATTATAGAAATGCATGGAGACCACAATAATGTATTAAGGACCATGATTATAGAAAGGAAAATATCACTGAAAGACATCAGATGCTTGCAATGACCAGTCTGACATCAGAGAACTAGTGGTTAAATATGACATTTTTGCAAAGAGGGGTTGTGGAGTGGTGCAAAAGGAGGAATGTTTGTGTTTGTATGCCCATCCATGTGTGTACACATTACCAATATGATGTTTTGCTTAACTCTACTTTTTTTGTTATAGGGAAGGTTCAAGTGGAATGAGATCATCTTTTAAGAAGTAAGAGTGATACTAAAATCAATAAAATAGCTTTTAAAAATTAATTCACATGACTGGAAAATAAGGTGGTCATTCATATAATGAGGATATGGTATAACCAATGGACATGTCATTTGCTTGATTGGTATATATGCATCCTCAGACTCCATTTTATAGGTACAATGTCAAGAAATCTAAATGAGGCCAGCAAGGTAAATCTTCCCCTCTGCTCCCCCGTGCTCCAGATTCACAGGAGGACATGTACTCAATTTCCCTGGGTTTAGATGTGGATGGTTTGCAATCTATACCATTAGAGGAAATATCTACATTCACATCACCACTGAGGTACCAGAGGTACAATCAAGCACTAGAGAAGGTTTTATTTATAAACTTATATGATTGGATGAAAGAAATAAAAGTATGATGAAATGTAAGGGGAAATATCATAATACAGACAAATGTTAGTGAAGTATTAGAACTAAGAAGCAATGAATTCTAATTCTTTTCTATATCAATGAATAAATACATATGTCCAGTAAACATATGTTTATCACATTATATAACTGCTCCTTGCTCATTCAAACCTATGAGGTAACAGCAAAAAAATGGGTGTATATGCATATGCTTATGTGCATGTATCTATATATGTGTGTGTACATATATATTTCAATCACTACCTTCTATTCCTGCCATATGTGAGTGTATGCATGTGTGTATTCACACAGGTACATACATATACTTATGTATATACAAATACGTTTATGCAGTTTGGATAGATTAGAGTATTTCCTATGAAGCTGGGCTCACATTTTGTCTCTTTTAGGTTAGATATTTGTTCTGGCCCTTTCCTAAATACACCCATTGCCTAACAACATCTCATTAATCCCTTGGTTCCACCAACTGGGGTTGTGTTGACTGAGCTATGAAAAGCTCCCTCCATGAAGTTAAAAGAAGAATGGTAGGGAGGCTCTCTTTCTCTTTAAAGTGTATCATTTGTGTCTTGCCACATACAAGCACAAATTAAAAACAAAAAAGTTCTTCCCTATTATTACTGTTAGTGATTAACAATGATGGTGATCAGGCATAGAACACCTAGATCATTAATAAGGAAATGGGCAATGGACATCACAGTTACTAAACTTCTAAGACAAAGGTCCCTAAAACTGTAAAGCTTAGCTCTATATCCCCAATCAATACATTTTTCATAATGAAGTGCAGTAGTGTCTCTCTGTGGGAAGAGTACCCCATAGTTTGTAGCAGTAGCAAGTTAAAATTTTTAATTAGAAAATTCATCATTTTTCACAGTGTAAAACTTTTCAGAGAAAATGAGGATACTTTTTTTAGTAATCATTTACTTTGGGGAGAGAAAGAGATGAAGTGAGAAAAATGATTTTTCTTGTCATGAGAAAAAGTATAATTCACTTCACAACTTTTTCCTGGAGCTGAGATTTATTTTTATTTTCTTCCTTTTTTTTTTCTAGTACAGATGCATGCATGAACGCATAATACCATACATAGCTGCCTCATGTCTGCTCTGTCTGGGAGATCTGAGGAGATAGTCGGCCTTATAGCAGATTGTCTTTCTATTTGCATTCAGTCACAAATAGAACTCCAGCCAAACAACTAAGACGAAACAACTATTTCAGAGTTTCTGGAAAAGGCTTATGCAAGATATAATATGTGTCCTCAAACTTCCATCATGAAGTTTTGAAAGTTAAAAGAAGACATCAGTTATATGTCACAACTACTAATTACAAAGAACAATTATTATTTTGTGGGAGTGGGGAATGGAGAGGTGGAAGCAGCCTCTGCAAGTCAAGTAATAATTGAATCTTATCAAATTTTATAGAACTGCTTTAATCACAGAATCCATAATAAATTTAAAAATTTCATGTATCTTAAACTAGATTTGAAATAATGAGAAAGTAGGTCAAAGCACCTTCAAGGGTCCATCTGTCTTCTCCTAAGGTGTTCAAAGTAATGAATGACATGGCTCCCAACAATTAACAACATTTTCAAGTGACTTAAAATAGTGGGAAGTGTATAGAAGAAAAATATTAAATTGTGAATGGGAAATTAAAGTACAATGATATCAATGCATGTTTAGTGGAGTACTTACCTGACAAAATATTTCCACATAAAAGATTGTGATATAGCCATTTGCAAGTTGGTCATTATACCTATGGATGTCTCTAGGCTATGGCTATTTTTGAAAAATCCTGTAGAATGGAAATTTTAAGGGGAAAAAAAGAGAATCTATCTTTCCTATTTGATAAATTAATTTACTGATGGTAACTAGCCTTGATGTTTTTGATTGTGATAGCTAAAATTCTTTCTTCTTTCCTTCCTTCTTTTTCTTTCCTTCCATCTCTCTCTCTCTCTCACTTTCATGTCTCTGATTATTTGTTAATTTATTTCTAATGCCTTGCACCTAAGGAGGGAAATGAAGTGATTACAGTTCTAACGTAATTTTTTTCATGGATTTCCACTTTTCATTTTCATTTTTTAAAATGATCTGTAAATGACAAGAGACCAGGTACTTAATGAATAATTACTGAATTTAATCAATCAACAAGAATTTATTAAGCTCCCACAACTGAGTAGGCATATTATTAAGCACTGAGAATAAAAATACAAAGAGTAGACCAATTGATTCATGCAACATTGTATGAGAACTGGACCTGAAATAAAATAATGAGTTGAATTTCTTCCTTTTCTATTGTATTTATTATCTGTCTGATCTTGCATCAAGCAAGTTGCTATCCCCTTGTGAATCTTACTTTTCTCAGCTGTAAAATGGAGCAGTTGGATTAACCTCTCAAACTTACAGTTAAGCCCTAAAATCCTAAAGCTTGTGGTCTGGCATGAAACAAACCTCCAAAGCACTGATCTCCGAAGTGGGACTTGTGACCTAACACAAAGGGTTTGTGACTAAGCTATCAAAAGGTACAAAGATGGTTTTACTTTCATTCTCTCTGAAAAGGCCAATCATAGACTGGTCTCTAACAAAGTCGTGACATTTCGGATCTATCAACTCTCTCCCCACCAGCCACAATCCCCTCTATTCTCTTCCACTCCTTTTGCAAGCTCTCAATCCCTGACCTTCTGACCTAGTTTTAGGCTTCTCATATAAGCAGGCAACTAGGAGGTTCAGTGGATATAGCCCTGGGATAATGTTTTTAAAAGTTTTTTCTGAAATACTAGCTGTGTGATCTGGGGCTAGTCATTTTTACCTCTTTCAACCTCAATTTACTCATCCTAAAAATGGAGATTAAATGTAGTTCCTACCAAATAGGATTTTCATGAATAAAAAATGAAGATAACTATATAAATTGATTTGTAAACCTCAAAGCAGAATACCAATGTTAATTATTATTATATTGGATGCATATATATTTATATACATACATACACATAACATATATATATGTGTATATGTATGTGTGTATGTTTGTGTGTATGTATATATATTCATACATACACACACATATACATATATAATGAATGTTGATTTTAAACTGAAAATTTGGATGTACAATAAAAAAAGTTAAAGTAGCATTCCTTAAAATGATAGCCTATCAAATCCTTTCAGTAATTTAATGGGATTTGATATTGGGAAAATTATTTTGTCCATTAAATCTTTTTTTATCAGGGGTTTGTAATCATTTTTGTTTAATAATTACCTCAGTATTCTATTGGAATCTATCGACCCCTTCTCAGTAAGATTATTTTTTATGAATAAAGTAAAACAAATGGTATTATAAACATCATCTTATATTGAAATACAGTTATTAATTTTTTTCAAATTTAAATGACCACATATTAAATAATCCTTGCCCTAAAGATTATTTCACTTATATGTTCAAAAGAGTATATTTGTCATTTTACTTTTCTGTGATCCAGCTTAATAAGTGTGTGGTGGTGTTTTGGTGTTGTTTTCATGCGCATCTCTCTAACCATTAGTGATTTAGAACAATTTTTCATTTGGCTATTTATTGCTTTAATTTCTTTTTCTGAAAATTTCCTGGTCATATATTTTGACCATTTATCAATTGAAAAATGGCTTGTATTTTTATTAAACGGTTCAGTTCCACCCCACCCCCATATATTAGAGAGGTTAGACCTGTATCTGAGGAAAAAAATATTCCCCAGTTTCCTGTTTTCATTCTAATTCTAGAGTCATTAGTTTTGTTTGTGCATATAAAAAAAAAAGCTTTTGAAATTCAGGTAATCTAAATTATATGTTTACTTCCTGCAATCCTTTTTTAACAACTTGTTTAAGCCATAAAATCCTCCTTCATCCATAGATGTATTTTTCCTGTGTTCCCCTTATTTACTTATGAAATATCCCTTTAAGTATAAATTATTTATCCCTTTTGATTTTATCATGAAACACAGTATGAGATGTTTATCTATGCCTACTTCCTGGTAAGCTACTTTCCAGTTTTCTAAGAAATTTTTGTCAAATGTTGAGTTCTTACTCCCAAACCTTGGATCTTTGGATTCATCAAATACTAGATTGCTATGGGTTATTTACTACTATGTATTCAGCCCCAAATATATTCCACAGATTGATCATTTAGCAGCATCTTAATGGGGGAAGAAAGGAATCTATGAGGCAGGATTTAGAAAGACTGCCCTAGGAGATTCAAAGGCATGGCAATGGTAGATGCAGTGTCCTGTGTGAGGGACAGAAAAGTATGGTTTAACTAGATAATAGAATCTAAAAAGAGGAGTAAAGCAATGAATAGTCTTAAAAAGTAGGGGCTAGGTTGTGGAGGATTTTAAAGGTCAAACTGATGAATTTATATTTTATAGGAATGAAAATAGGGAACTGATACTTAAATGTAGTATAAGTAGTATGGAGCAAGGAAGTGACATGGAATCTCCACTTAGGGAAAATAAGTGTAGTTATGTGGAGACCAATTAGGAGGTTATTATAATGGTCTAGGGGAAAGGTGATGAATAACTAAAGTTGTGACTGTGCAAATAGAAAGTCAAGGGGAGAGTTGTTGTGGAGTGAGAAATGACGACATCTGGCAACTTACCAGTTATGTAGTGTGAGCAAGGCTGAGGAGTCAAGGGTTAAATCAAGGTAACAGACCTGATGGACTAGAAGAAAGATGAAAAAGGGAAGTTTAGAGAAGGAATAGTGAAAGGAGTTTTTTGTTTGTTTGTTTTTGTTGTTGTGGTCTTACTTGGTTTTGTTTGGTTTTGTTTTGTTTTTTGACAGGTACAGTTTGAGATATTTCTACAACGTCCAGCTTGAAATGTTCATTAGATACTTAATGATACATGACTGAGGTTCTGGGGTCACACTGAAGTTTATCTAGTATGTGAGTATCTGTATTTAAATAATAAAGAAAACACTTGGGAGGTCATAAGAGCCCCTAGATAGTGTAGAGAGACAAGAGGATCCAGGACAGAGCTTTGGAAAACCCTCATAGGGAGTGGGATATGGATAATGATCCAACAAAGAAGGCTGAGGAGGAGCCATACCTTTCCTTCAGGCAGCAGAAAATCTGAAGGAGATGATGGCTAATGTTGAAGAGTTCACGAAGGAGAAGTAACAACAAAAGCATATTAGATTTATCAATTAAAGGATCATTTGAAACTTTGGAAAGAATACTTTCAGTTCAGAGGAGGTGAGAAAGCACATTACAAAGGGCTGATTAGTTCAAGAGAATGGAGACCAGAAAGTTTATCTTCCTTCACACTCTTCAGGAGTTTATTTGAGAAAGGGAGGAGAGATATAGGCTAAAGTATTGTAAAATACTCTCTGTTGTCAGAAGTGGGCTAGAATAGGGGTGGGGAACTGAATACAAACTTCACAGAACAAATCCCCTTATTGAAAAAATTTGTTCTGTAAAACCTGGACTCCATCAAAAAGCCACACCTGAGGAACTAGAAGGCCACATGTGGTCTTGAAGCCTCAGTATACCCACCCTTGAACTAAAAAATTATCACACCCCTCCAATCTTTCTAAGAAGTTCTGTTCCCTCCCATTTCTTTTCTCTCTTTTGTCTTCAAATGATATGCCGTTAAAAATCACATCTTTCCTTCTCTTTTAAAGATGGCACTTTTCAGATCCTTATAAATCAGCTGTTTTCCTTTTACTCTATTATCTGTTCCTCTGTTTTAGGTCCATTTTCTTCTTTAATTCTGCTAAACTTTCTTGTCATGTAAAGGGATTCAGGGCTCAAAAGGATGATAACAAAATTTGAACAAGCAGAAGAAACCTATAGCCATCTTTTGATGGTGCTGGTTAGAAATTTAACTCAATTCAATTCATTCTATGTTTATTAAGAACCTGCAATATTCAAGATACTAAGATGCATTCTGGAGACACAGGAGAAAAATATAAAATGATTCTTACTTTCAAGAATATTATGTTTGCCTGGAGAAATGCTGCTTTTATTCAAGTAAGACAATACCAAATACAAAGCAATTCAAAATGAAAAGACAAAGAGTCAAGGGTGTGCCAGGGCCAGTTTGTACCAGGAGAGATGATTGTTAAATTTCCATGTGACAATTTGTTTTAGAAATTAGCAAATATTATAAATCAAGACTTTATTTACTATTTTGTTGATTGTCTGAATTTAAGAAACTGTTGGATTTAATGCTAATATTACAGATAAAATTTAAAATTGTTTCATGCTTGAATTTTTCTCCAGAGCTCATTAATAATCATTCTCTTGTAATGTGTTCTGATAAGTGTGATTAATGGAGACGGTACAGGTAAGGAAAGACCTTTTGTTGGGGATGAGCCTTGAACAGTCCCATACATGAGCACTCCCCCCAACCTCTGAAAAAGTTGAAAGGGAAGAAATGGAGCATTTTGTAGGAGCTTTTTATATACGTAGACCCTATATACGCAGCAGTATGCAATACATCTGGAAAGGTTATTGGGAGTCAGACTGTGGAAGGCTTTAAATAACAAAGCAAGGAGGCTACATTTTATCCCAAGGTAGAAAGGGTACCTTTGGTCTTATAATGGAATTTCAGTATGGAGGGAAAATGTTTTAAAGGTCTTAAAATATTCATGTTGGTTTTATTTGTTTAAATAATATTCTATAATTAGAAGTAATATTGAAAGCTTTAAAATCTCTTAACAAATTCAGGGATTTGTTGACAAAGTCAGCTGAGGGAAATGGGAATCAGTCTTGGATTACTTTATAGATGATCCTCCAGATCCTTACTGATATCACAGAGGCAGTTAGGTGGAGCAATGGACAGTGTGCTGGACATAGAAACTGGAAGAATTTGTTTTAAATTTGGCCTTAAACATTTTTTACCTGTGTCCCTCAGAGCAACTAACTTACTTGTTACCTGCCTCAGTTTCTTTATTTGTAAAACAGAAATATTAGCAGATAAATTTCAGAATTGTTTCAAGAATAAAATCAGATAATATTTGTTAACTTTTTTAAACATTAAAGCACTATGAATGTTATCATTCTTATTTTTGTTGCTATTATTTATATTAAAGTAAATGACTTTTAATACCTTAGTCACAAGTCATAAGTGTTAGGGAATCAGAACGGATGACAGTGCAAACAATAAAGGAGAAAAGATCCCCATTTACTCATGGACTCCCCTCATCTCTCCTATCCCACAATTTTTTTAATAAGACAAGAGAGAAGTCACAGAATAAGAGGGCAAAAGAGAGGTTATGTTGTTCCCATTGGAAGTCTTAGAAAGCATCAGGCAGAGAGAAACTCATTACATTAAAATAATAAGTGAAATGCGCCTGAAAATCAGAGTGGGTTTATTCTGAAGCTATCTGAAACTAGGATACTAAGGGGAAAGACATTCTAATTTGGCTGTTGTCATTGTCTTTGTTGCTTTAAACACATCATTTATTTCATGGCAAATTATGAAAAGAGTGCTTAGACCTCAAATGGGAATTGGGAAAACAGTACATAAATCAATTAGAAACTGAACTGGGATTTGGTAGCTAGCAGGCTAAAAAAAAGTCACACTTTCCTTGCTAAATAAATCAGTTTTTAAGCTTTATCATTTTGCTATTATAATTCTATTTTTTAAAATCTATTGATATGTCCAAAAATTGAATTATTTAAAACCCTTCAACTGTTTTTTGTCCCTATATGATTGCTTGAAGACATAGGAGAGGGAGGAAAGTAGAGTCGGGAGTTGATAAGGAATACTACATCTTCTCCTACTCTTACTTTTGGGTGAAATGAAATATTTTCATCCATTAGGAGAAAAAAACACAAGTCAAGTGATTTCTTTGTTCTTTGTTCAGATGAAAAGAATCCCTTAAATAGAGCGTCTTTGAATGACAAGACAACTAAGATTTTCTTTGAAGTTAGATGATGTATATGTATGTATTTTGTTGGGGAATTGGGGAAGAAACTGAAAGCTAAATTTTCACCATGTTTTGTTTTGTGTTTTTATTCCCCAGGGGAAAATGCACTGTTCCCAGAAGTGCTGTAGTACCACATCAATCTGGAGTGGACAAAGTAAGTTCCTATTCCATGTCTCTATTCCAAAAAATCTATTTAATATACAGTCTTCAGATAAAGGACCTATCAGACATTAAAGTGATAAGAATAAATACTCTGCTTGATCTTAGCTGAAAGGCAAAAGAGTCATCTTTTATTCTCTTTTTAAGGATATCTTAAAGACTTTTTATCAATAACTCTGAAAATAGCATTTGCTGTTACCTAAGTGGTGACCTTCTGATGGAACCTTGTTATGGATGAAGGGAAAATGTCAAAATCATTTCTTAAAAGCTCAATGCAGAAATGAAAATTATGAAGCTTAAAGAATTAAGGTTTTCTGTTTCCAGGAAAGAAGTGTCTGATGGCCAGTAAGCTTGTGGATCAGCTTTCAACATTGATTGAATTGGTAGGCAAATGATACATCCAACTTAATTCCCAGATAACTGCTTTCAACACTGCAGGTAGAAACCACAATCAAAGACGTAGTAGCTTTGGAGACAGTAAATGGTGGAAAGAGAATTAGTTCTGGTGTAAAAGCACCTGAATGGATATACATTCAACATTAGATTATTGCTATGTGAGCCTGAACCCAGTCATTTAACGTTCTCTGACCTTGATTTTCTTGTCTGCAAAATATTTGGCTTCTGAAAGCTTTAATAAATTGGCTGAGTCCGAGAAAAGTAAAATGATTCACACAGGGTGTTATAGTACCTGCTAGTATCATGAACTGAACCCATATCTTCCCAAACTCAAGTTCATATCATCTTGTTGAGTCACTGTCCAAATAAAACAAAAGACCCAGCTAACCTTTGTTCATTTTTATTCTTTGTGGGAACTTTTTTCTTATATCAAGTTATCTTCATTTCAGAAATTTCAGACTGACTGGTTAGAAAATACTAAAGAATGAAGTTGAACATTGAAAAAAATACAATGGAACTACTTAATTGGAACTAAATAAGCAACATCCCTCCCACCTCCAAAAAAAAAAAAACTTACTGAAAGGAAGTAGACGTTGTTTTTCTTCAGAGAACTATTTCTAATTGCTTTTTGCGTGTGTATGTGTGTGTGCTAAAAAACAATATCATTCTAGTTTAAAACAGACGAAACAAAAAGGATTAGTTTAGCAATTTGGGACCAACTAAAACATAAGTCTAAATAAACCATACCAAAGTATTTTGTTTTTCCCTTAAATCATCTGAACTAGAACTCCAAATTGTTCTAAAATCACTATATAATTGCAATACCCTTTGCTATGATCAGGTTGTACGGACCAACTGGAAAATCCTTTATTTTGGCAAAACTTGCCTTCAAGTCTCCAAGTAATTCAAGAAATCTATTGTATACATACTGGGAGAAATGTTTTGTTGATACATTTTGGAAGAAGAAGCCAGTTTGCATGTTATAAAATTAAATTCACTTCCATATGTTCCCATTAATGAATTTCCAAAATTATATTTTATTATCAAATAGACACCATAAAAGGCCATAAGACAAAAGTATAAATCCTAGATGTTCCGTGACTTTAGGATGATGATAAATACTATGAGAGCATTTACTATTCCACTTGAGTATATGCCTAGGAGGATTAGAAAACATCAGAGAATTGTGGAAACGAGCTCTTCTTTCCATGGTTATGAATACATGGAAATAATGGCCTCTAAAGTCAGAAAAGGAGAATGCTGTCATTTTCTGTATGCAGTGCCCTGTACGAGCTAATATACCTGCTTAAAACCTTGATTATGGGTAGTCAAATGCATAGGTAAGAATGAGCACATACACCTGTATACACTTTAACACAATTCATGTGGTCAATAACCATTTTTACTACCATTGATTCAAGGATCATTTAGCCCCTGCATTCAGTGGTGCCATTTCACTAACCTAAAGCAATGCACACATGCTTTTAAGCTCTTTAAGCCTCCCTAAAACTTTTGAAACAATGTGTATATATGCATGCGAATGTGAATGTGCATGCATACGTTCAGTTGTGTGTGTGTGTGCACCTATTGATGAGAGAAATCTCCATTAATGGCTTAAAGTTTAACTGTACTAAAATGACTGAACATATTATCACGTCAAAGAGGCAACCTGCGTCTCAAAGTCTATTCCAGGCGAGTAAAACTTAGACAAATGGGAAATGGACAAAAATCAAAGACTTAGTTGCCAACCATCATCTTCTTCTAGAGAAATTATGTGAGGAAAATAATTACTGAGAGAAGAAGAATGAAAGAATTCAGAAACTGCTTAAGCCAGTAAATACATTGTCTGTTTCAGAAAAATAAAATACTGTACAATTAAAAGCATAATTATTTTTTTAAATATCAGACCAATAGTTTGCCCAGTTCAGGTCATCAGGCTTAGATTAGTAACATAAAGTAGTTTGTGAGAAGACAGGGTTTCATAAACAAATTAGAGTTTTGTTGTTTTTTTGTTTCAGATCAAACAAAAGTTTAAGCATTTCCATATTGCAAACATTTGCATAGAGCATAATCAGCCCAAGAAGCTCTTGCCTTGAAAACCATTGTACTGGGACATAACCATACCAAGCATTGAACTTGAAATACCTTTAGAATATCATTGCACATGTGAGGCATACCTTATACAACAAATTCAAATGGGAAGGGAAGCTCTGAGAAATTGAAAACAGTTGGCAAATGTGCCATAAAAGGATTACCCCTTTGCTAAAACAAAATAAATAAAATAGTAAAAAGCACAAAGCACAGACTATACTACACACAATTCTTCTTCCCTTGAGGAATGAGGGCTTTTCAGAATCTGAAATTCCCTCAATGTCATTAGTATGCAGATTACATGTACTATTCCACAGGGAGAAAAAATTTTAGTTACATAAACTTTCTTTTATTTTTCCCACCAGCAGTTTGGATATATTAGAATCTAATGTACCTGTAAATTGACGAGAAGATACTTAATAAAAAGAGATTCCTTATCTGTTATTCATTATTCTTTCTAATACAAGTCAAATAGATTTTAATATAGCTATAATGAAATTCCTGAGATTTATTATTAACCAACACAAGTAATTTGTTGTATGTTATTGCAAAGTACATCAAATAAATAAAATTGCATAGATTTCATATAACAAATTGAAGATCAGTTATTAATGCAGGTGTAGGTTGTTTTTACACCACAGACATCAGCTTCATTTTCAGTTGTTGTTGTTTTGATTACAAAAATGTCCTGGATTCATTTGGACTTTTCCCAGTGGTGCTACCAGGACAGCAAACAAATGAAACTATATGGAATTTATCAAAGAAAAGAAATATGTCTTACATAAAGGAGGGCCATAAGCAAATTTTCAAATGAGTTTTTTCCTTCTAATTTGCTTTTGGATCACATAATAAAGTAATTATGTCACTTGGAATGTGTTTAAAGGTGCACCTTTTTTAGCTAAACAAATGTGTGCAAAGGTGAAATTGTCATTCATCTTCAGTGATGTGAAACCACTGTACAGAACAGTCTTATTAAGATGTATTTCCTAGGTTGTATTATTATAAAATGTAAGTAGAAAGTTGTATGTGGTGGTGGGAGCTGATAGCTGTAATTTTCTTACAAAAAGCAAGAACCCTTAAACTGCTTAATTTTATCGTTTGGTGGTACACTAATAATATTGATGGCTCCTGAGCATGCTTTAACAGGAAATAAATTCTTGTTTGGGAAAAACCGTTTCTTAAGAGAATGCTTATCTTGGGAACACAGGTGAGGTAACTGTACAAAATGCCTCAAATCAACTCTGACCACACCCTAATCCATTGTGTGTGTGTGTGTGTGTGTGTGTGTGTGTGTGTGTGTGTGTGTGTGTGAGTGTTCATGATCTTATCTACAAATAGAATGTGAGAATCAGGGCTAAGAGAACTAGCTCCATAGTCAACTGAACCTAACTTCAAGCCCTGCTTTTTCCACATATTGATTATGCATTTGAAGTAAATCTTGTAATTTCTTTCTGTCCCACTGTTGAGGCTTAAACCCAGGGACACCAAAAACTGTGTTGTAGTGGAACAGTCTCAAAGCATTTGGAGTCGGACCACCTCTAATCAAAGTATAGGCATTTATTGAGATTGACACCTCTCGTGAAGCTGGCTAAGTTCCAAGAGGAATCAGCAACCTCAGAGAGAGCAAGATGGATTTGTACAGGGTAAAGATGCAATTACATAATAGAAATTTACATAGAATATAAGGATATGATTAATTTTAAAAAGTCAGGAGGAGATTGTTAATGGATTAGGTAGTAGAAGAGGGATCCCATCTATGGTTTGGTGGTTAAACATTTTAGCCATGTTTCCCTCCAATTGACTATCTACTGTGGCCCTATCTGGTCAAGACAGATAGTTAAATACTGTTGTCCTGTCTTGGGCTAGATGGATGATATGATTGTGACTGACTACAAGAACATACCTATTTCTGTGGGAATGGGGGTCATGACTGGGTTGAGGCAGTGGTTGGGTTCCAAGACCTGCTGTTTCTATGGGAGCTATGATTTTCAAGGCCACACCTAGCGATCAGGGAGGCATGTATAAAGAAGTTAGGATATTGGCTGGGTGATGAGGAAGCAGTAGGTAGGTACAGTGGGTCTTCAGGAGGAGTCTATAATGAAGTTAGAATATCGGGGCTGGGGCAACTCGGGTATGACAGAATATAGTAGAAGGTGTCAGTACATGTTGGTAAAGGAAATCCCACACTAAGAACTTTCATAGATTTTCTTTCAAAGGAATCTTTTCCCTTCTTTGAGTTGTTCTATCTATATGTGTTGCAATTCAAGCCAATTGTGGAATATTTAAAAAGAATGACGTTTCTTTGACCATTTGCTGAATAATAAGGAGTTGTGCCTTGAAAGTTATATGTTATGAGTTCCTGGACCACTTAGAGGCACCCACAGTGTTGCTGTGCATAGAGCACTGGACCTGGAATCTCAGAAATTTATATCTATATATGGCCCTGGACAAGCAGTTCAACCTCTGCCTGCCTCAGTTTCCTCCCCCATAAATGGGAATAAAAATATCCACAAGGTTGTTGTGAGAATAAGACGAAATAATCCTTACAAAGACCTTTGTAAAAGCTACTTATTTTTATGAATTATCATCATCACCACATCAACAAAAATATACTTGAACTAGAGTTGGTCAAGATCAAGACTGTATCTGGTAAGGCATTAAGAGGACATTAGAATCATAATTATCTATTGTCATCTTATTTCCTTCTAGCTCTTTTTTAAGGGGGGGGGTGTATAATAACTTCATCCAACTAACTTAACTGGCAAAATAAGAAGTCTTGAGCAGGGTGGCTATCAATGAACCTACTACTTTAAGTGCTATGGAATTAGGTTTCTATGATTAGCAGGGCTGGATCTCTTTGGTTCAAAAGTAACATGATGCCCCAAACATGATAGCATAGTGTTACCACAGACCACCAAATCTAGCATGAAGTATAGAGAAGAAATATTTTGTTTCCAACTATGAGTAGTTGCTAAAGAAGAGTCTAGAAGGAATTACAGTTAAATGAAATATAATCCACTCCAGCTTAGTTCAATCCAGTTTAGTCCATAGTAAATATAGCCAATATAATAAAGAATGTGTATATAAGACTGGATGTTCTATTCAAGTCTTAGGAGAAGCACAGGTTAGACAAACAGTGCTTTTTTTAATGTGGGCTCTCTTTTTAATGTTTGTCGTTGACTTTTTTCATCATTATTGTTTACCCTTCCCCATTCAATAGCATTCTATCTTGTAAATGTAATGAAGAAAAACAAATCTACACAATAGATATGCCTGAAAATACAATCCTCATTGCACACCTAGATATCACTATCAATGTGCCAATAGAAAAGTATCAGTCTTCTGAAGTTGTGGTTGATCTCTTCATTGTTCAGAGTTCTGAAGCTTTTTTTATTATTATTATTCAATGAAATCTTTGAATTATTGCAATTTGGTTTCTCATTTCTGATGCATTAAATAGTAAATTAAACACTGAATTCCCCAGCTTCTTCTGATGAACCACTCTTACAGCTGTATTAGAAGTTTTATCATTTTCTGTAGGTATAATACTGAAATCAAGATAAACGATATCCCTCCTCCTTGATTTTCCTCTACCGCTTATGTGACCTTGTATCCATTAAGTACAGCCATGCCTCAGAGAGGTACATGATGAAAAACATTCCCTAATTTTTACAAGAATTCTCAATTGGCTGCATAGTCTCAATTTATATAAGATTTTTTGAATTTGAAATTCCCCCCAAAACCCTTGTCTTTGCAAGTTTAATATGTGTATTTACTTCCTGTCTCCAGTACATTCTGGATGTGAGACCCTTGGGATCTTTCCTTATCTGTATAATTAGTGGTTTTGATTCAAGGTCCTTGGTGGTCCCTGGCAACTTTAAATCTTTCATCTTCGACTATTTTTCCCTTCTTATTGCTAAGAAAATCTTTCAAAAGTTATCTGTTTTGTCCAGTGTGATTCAATATATCACAATATTCTATAAGATACCTTCTAGAAGGACATAAGCATTTCTAGCTGAAAAAACTTTCCCAGAGCAATAGTCATACAATATGCCACAGAAAGTAGGAATAACATGGCTGAAATTCCTCTTGATGCTCTAATTTCATCAAAATTCAAGTTGCTATGATTTGTTTGAGAGCTCCATAAGTCAGAAAGTCTTGTTGACTTCTAGTGACACACTTTCAAGCATATCCCACAATACTTCTATCAATTTGTGATATATAGCTGCATAAAATAGGCATGTGACTTGCACAGTGGAAAATCTATAGGGCATCATTAAGGCAGTAAGGCTAAAAGTGTATTTTAGGAATTCAACAGTGGTGCGTAAAAATCTTTCAAAAGATTATGGGGGGAAGGAGTCAAGATGGTGGAATAGAAAGATACACATATGCTAGCTCCTACCCCACAGCCCATAAAACACCTGTAGAGAGGAGCTCCTAACAAATTCTGGACAGCAGAGGCCACAGAGCAGCAGAGTGGAGGAGATTTCTGTTCCAGGGAGATGTGAAGGGCAGATGTGAGGGGTCTGTCTTGCACTGGACCCAGAGTGGAGCCCAGACCTGCCTTGGCCGTGCAGCACTGGGGGAGCGGGTCAGAGCAGGCTTCAGGGATGGAATCTCCAGAGGCGGCACAGGTCCCACTGCCCATAGGCACCGGGGGTCAGTGAGAGAGTCTTTTAGGCTTGCTGAGGGGGGAGGGGTGTGCCCCATGACTCGGGCCCCCTTGGGGAACAGCGGTGGATATGCAGTGGATGGGGGCTTCTGGAGCAGACAGGAGCTCTGATCCACTGTTGAAGGTCTCTGTGTAAACCCCCAGAGGGAAGTGAGCCCCACGTGATGGCTCCCTATCCCTACCCGAGCACCTGAACTTAATCTCACACTGAATAGAAGCCCCACCCCACCAAAAGCCCTGAGTCTGCGAAGCAGCATTTGAATCTCAAACCCCAAGCACTAGCTGGGTGGAACTGGAGGTGAGGTGGGTGTGGAGAGGAAGCTCAGAAGTTAAGTAACTGTCTGGGAAAATGCCCAGAAAAGGGGGGAAAAATAAGACCGCAGAAGTTTACTTTCTTGGGGAACAGGTGTCTCCCCCCATCTCTTTGGATGAGGAAGAACAAGGCATACTGTCAGAGGAAGTCAAGGGCCCTCCCTCCAAAGGGGACTTAAACTTGGATCAGGAAATAGAAGACCTTAAAAATCAAGTTAGCAGCTTACTGAAGGAGAATCAAAAAAAAAAAAAAAAGCAACGCTGAGGAAAATAGCAGCTTTAAAAAGAGGCTAACTCAATTGGAAAAAGAGGTCCAAAACGTCAATGAGGAAAAGAAGGTTTTAAAAAGCAGAATTACCCAAATGGAGGATAAGATTCAAAAGCTCGTGGAACAAAATAATTCGTTGAAAGAGAGAATTGAGTCCAGGGGTAAGAATGACTATGAGTTAAACCAAGAAGTTAGTAAACAAAACCAAAAATTTAAAAAAATAGAAGATGAGGTGAAACAACTCATTGGAAAAACAACTGACCTGTAAAATAGATCCAGGAGAAATAATTTAAAAATTATTGGGCTACCTGAAAGCCATGATCAAAAAAAGAGCTTAGACACTATCTTCCATGAAATTATCAAGGAAAACTGCCCTGATGTTATAGAATCAGAGGGCAAAATGGATATTGAAAAAATTCATCAATCACCCCCTGAAAGAAACCCGAACAGAGAAACTCCTAGGAATATTGTGGCCAAACTTCAGAGTTCCCAGATCAAGGAGAAAATACTGCAAGCAGCTAGAAAGAAACAATTTGAGTACTGTGGAAATACAATCAGGATAACACAGGATCTGGCAGCTTCAACATTAAGTGTTTGAAGAGCTTGGAGTATGATATTTCAGAAGTCAAAGGAACTGGGATTGAAGCCAAGAATCACCTACCCAGCAAATCTCAATATGATACTTCAAGGGAAAAAATGCTCATTCAGTGATACAGACAAATTTGAAGATTTCATGTAAAGGAAAAGACCAGATCTGTATTTAAAAATTTGACTTCCCAAGACAAGAAGCAAGAGAAGCATGAAAAGGTAAACAGGGAAAAAAAGAAAAATCATAAAAGACTCTCTAAACCTGAACTGTTTACATTACTACATGGAAAGAAAATATTTTTAACTCTTAAATTTTTTCTCAGTATCTGGTTAGTTGAGAGATTGTACACACACACTCACACACATACACATAGAGAGATAGAGAGTACAGGGTGTGTTATATCAGAAGATATGATATCCACATACATACACACACACACACACACACACACACTAATAAAATAAAATAAAAATTAAGGGGTAAAGGAGGAAAATTCTGGGAAGAGAAAGGGAGTAATGAAATGGCGCAGGCTATAACTCATAAAAGAGATAGGAAAAACCTTATTCAATAGAGGAGATAAGGGAGAAGCAGAGGCGGAATAAAGCTACTCTCCCCACATGTGACTGAAGGAAGGAATAACATACTCACTAAATTTGATATGGAAATTTATATCACACCACAGAAAAGTAGGAGAGGAGGCAACAAGTGGAGCCAAGGGAACGTTAGAAGGGAGGGCAAATGGGAGAAGGGAGTCACTAGAAATAAATACATTTGAGAAGGGACAAGACCAATTGTAGGGGGGAAAAATAAGGGGGATAAGATAGGTCAGAGGGCAATATAATTAATATTACACAACATGATTACTATGGAAGTCTTTTGCAAAACGACACATATTCTGTCTGTATTGAATTGTTTCCCTTCTTAGTGGGGCTGGGGAGGGGGGGAAAGTTGGAATTCAATGTAGCAGAAATGAATGTTGAGAATTTTTATTGCATATAATCAGAAAATAAGAATTACAGGGATAGGGATATGGAAATTCATCTTGCTCTGCAAGAAAAGAGAGAAGACGGGGATAGGACAGGGGTGGGGTGTGATGGAGGGGAGAGTACATTGAGGGAAGGAGTAATCAGAATGCAAGGTATTGGGAAGCAGGGGGAGAGGGGTGATAGGGAGAAAAATTGGTCATGTTACAAAGTGAGGTAAAAGCAATTAGTGTTAAAACTATAGACTGAATTAATTACTGAGAATAAATCAATGACATCTTAGTTTGGAGAAAAAAATTTCAGTCTAACTTTTTAAGAGTAAGGTAACCTCGGATAAAATTTGGCATTGATGGAAAAGTCAAGGTTTTAAAGGTAAATTAGATTTTTGAACTAGGAACTAGAACATGTATAGAAAGACATGTAAGCCACTTAAGACTTGCCTCAAAAGATGTTCCTTAGCCAAAATGAAACTATAATCATATTTGAAACCTGGTTATAGGAACTTGCCATTTTAAGATGCTATGGGACTATTAAGTGACTGTTCTTCTGAGTCTAACTCCAGGTATGGGAAGGAAGAAAGGCGGTCTGAGCCTCCAATACATGATGCCAATAAGCTGATGAGATGCTGGTATGAACTGCGTAGGTGATCTCAAAGGAAGGGTGGGAGAGCAGTTATTCAGTATAGGCTAAGGTGGGCTTCTCTAGACTCAATTTTCCCACTGGCACCTGGTAGACTTTAAGCCTGACTGAATGCAAATGGACAATCTACTCCTGCCTGGAATTGACATGAAGTTGGTGAGATGTTGTTTCCCTACAAAGTCCCTACTCTTGGTGACAATTCCCTATAGTCCAATGGCTTGTAAGCTCAATACCAGATCTATTCAATTATAGATTATGGGTAGAGGAACATCCAAGGCTGTCTAAAATTAAGGTATTAGGCACAGGACTTTAGACCAACAACATTAAGTTAGGGTCCTTTTATTCTTAGTAATACTGTATTACTAAGTAATATACTTAGTAATACTGTAATACTGTAATACACAATTAAGTCAAGAGCTTGTGAAGTTAGCAATGCAAATATTATCTGTGTCTCAGTTGATTTATGTTTAAAAAGAAAAAAAAATTCTTTTGTGGTCCATATTATAAATACTTTAAAAAGATGTATCACCTGACCAAAAGTTTGAATTGCTTTATCTGTTACAAACTGTGTTAAAAATTTAAAAAAAAATTAAAAAAAAAAAGATTATGGGAACTGATTTTTAGTTGATGCTATATGACTAATGTGACACTACCTGAAAATGTCAAGAATCTAATTTCACACACATTTTACTATGCGCTGGTGATACAAAGACAAAAATAAAACAATCCTTGTTCTTCAAGTAGGTAGCAGTCTGAAGAGAAGAATAACAGCATGTACGCTGATATGTAAATAAAGAATCAATCCAAAACTATACCAAATAATTTCAAGAGATAGAGAACATAAATAATTAATAGGACTAGTAAAAGCTAGTGTTGCAAATGACCTATGGTTTCTGAGTTGGACTTTGAGAATGACATTGGGGAGATGGTATACCTTTGGTGAAAAGCTGGAAAATAAAATGCTGTACATTGGAAAATATCTAGCAAAGAATGAATAAAGGGAAATAATCATGGAGAAGCTTTTGGGAGCCATGTTGCTTCTACCAAAATAGCTTACAGTCTCCCTGTTCAGACAGATGTTCTCCAGTTTCTATAAGCAAGATATTCTTCACTTTCATTTGACCATTTGTCACTGTATGATCAGGCCTGTATTCGAAGACATGAAAACTTGGTAGCTTCTGTCAGAGCTCAAAAAATATAGGCTGGGCCTTCCCTTTGGTTTGATTTTTTTTGTCTTTTTTTGTATATGACTTTTTTTTTTGTTTATATAGTAGTTTTTCTAGACCTACAGGGGAAAGAATGTGTGGCCAAGCATTCTTGGCAAGGCAGAACCACCTCAGGCAGAAGAGTAGATAGTTCAGGACTGAGTAATTAACTCATGTCAGTTTAGCCAGGGTTTAATCCAAAAGACAAATGGGGAGTCTCACCAGGCAATCAGGAGCAAAAACTGTGGAATACAATGTGCCAGAGGCAAGCCAACATCTGAGGAATGGTTTATGGCTTATCCAGCAGGTAGTAAAACTGAAACAGACATAGCAGGGTCAGAGTACTTCAAAAGGAAGACTTAAGAAGCAACAATAATAACCAGAGTAAAGATGTTGAAAAATCATACCCTCAAGAATCAGGAATATTTCTGGAACTTTGCATCATCATTGTCACTATCATCATCATCATCAATGACAACAACATTTATAGAACATCTTCTATGTTTCAGACACTGTGTTAAATGTTTTGCAGTAGTTATCTCAGCTGGTTCTTACAAGAAACCTGAGAAGTAAATTCTAGTATTACCCTCATTGTACAGATGAGAAAACTGAGGCATAGAAGGTCTGAGATCACTTTTTAATTCAGGGCTTCCTGACATCAGTTTTTCTATCCATTGCATTGCCTGGCTACCTACAACATTTATGGAAAGCACTTATGGGAATAGAGTTTCTATTTGTCTCTTTCACTTCAGATTCTATAAATTCATACCACCATAAGAAGATAAATCCCTCCTGATTACTAAGGTCAACTTTAGGATGATTTAGCTAATTTAGACTCTGAGAAAGGGAAGTCACTCTAGAATCTTGGCTCATTTTTTTAGGCATTAACCATCCTTGCAGAAGGATCTAATAAAAGTGAGCCAAGATGGATCCAAGGTGGTGGAGAGAAGCCAAGAAATTGACTGAGCTCTCCTCACTTTCCCTCAGAAATAATGTTAAATCATGCATCTAAACAGGTTCTTGAGTGATAGAATGCAAAAAAAAAGAAAAAAGATAGAGTGAAGCAATTTTTCACCCTAAGATAACTTAGAAGCACTTCAGGAAAGGTCTGTTTCACTTGGGTAAAAGGAGAGTGAGACCCAGCTCAGACAGTGTCTGGGCAAATCAATGGGATGCTCTTAGTCACAACACAGATAATACTAAAAAAAAAAAAAAAAGAAAGAAAGTAGAATTGTTCAAATAGAAAAGGAGGTACAAAAGGTAATTGAAAAAAGTTAGAATTGGGCAAGTGCAAGCAAATGACTCTATGAAATATGAAGAATCAGTCCAACAAAATCAAAACACTGAAAAAGTAGAAGAAAATCTGAAACACTTCATTGAAAAAAAAACTGACCTGGAAAATAGATCCAGGAGAGATAATTTAAGAGTTACTGAAATACCAAAAAGCTATAATTAAAAACAAAGGAAGCTGGACAGTATTTTTCAAGAGATGAACAAGGAAACAAGGAAAACTGTCCTGAGGTCCTAGAACCAGAAGGTAAAATAGTCATTGAAAACACCCGCTGATCATCTCCTGAGAGAGAGAGAGAGAGAGACATCCCCAAATGAGAACTCTAAGGAATCTTATACCCAAATTCTAGAATTTTCAGGTCAAGGAGAAAATAATGTAAGTAGGCAGAAAATAACAATTCAAATATCATGTAGCCACAGTCACAGCACAGGACTCAGCAGCATCTACATGAAAGGATCAGGCGACCTAGAATATGATATTTTTCAAGGCAAAGGATCTTGCATTAAAACCAAGAATCAAGTACCCAGCAAAACTGAGCATCACCTTTCAGGAGAAAGACAGATATTCAAGGAAATAGGAGACTTTCAGTCATTCTTGATAAAAAAGACCAGAGATGAACAGAGAACTTGATGTCCAAATATAAGACTCAAGCATAGAAAGATAAACAAGAAAGAAAAAGAAAGTTATTCAATAAAGTTAAACTGTTTATATCCCTACACTGGAAGATGATACTTGTAGCTCTTGAGAACTGTATCTTTATTAGGGCAGTTAGAAGGGGCATACATGGACAGAGGGCATGAGCAAAAGTTGACTTGATGTGATAACATATGAAAAGAAATTATGGAGTGAGAAAGATTGTACTAGAAGAAGAGGATAGGAGAAGCAAAATAGGATAAATTATATCATATAAATGGATAGAAAACGTCTATTAGAGTAGAAAGAAGAGAAGGTGTAACATTGTTTAAACTTTACTCTGATCTAATTGACTCAAAGAGGGAATAACATAAATATTAAATTGGGTATAGAAATTTGATTTTATATAATAGGGAAATAGGAAGAGAAAAGGGAAAGAAAAGGGAGGGAGTTGGATAGAAGGGAGGGAAGATTGAGGGAGGTGGTGACCAGAAGCAGAACACTAGTAAGGAAAGAAGGTGGGGAAAGAGAGAGAAAATTTTTAATGCTAATGAGATTAAAGATCTTCCCCACCCTTTAATGGGCTTGGCCATTAAGGGGAGTTTGATTAGGGGAGATTTGTGGGAAGGCCCAGACTTTCTGTTAATGAGGCACTGGTTCTCTAGGGTTGTGAAGGTCTTTGGCTCTGTAAAGTGTATAAATACTCTGAGGTGAGGTTTTATTTTGGGGCTTACTCATTGAAAGTATTTGTTTGGCCAGACTTTCAGCAGCCACTAAGGAGCCCCCAGGCTTTGAAAACCCAGAGGCTGGTGCTTCACTCTGGTAACTATGTATGAATGGTCAGACAGTTGAGTCTGTAGGTTGATCTGTGATGTATATATTGCTTAAGATCAGGCAGCTCCAGTTGCCTGTTCCAAGCCCTGTCAGTTATTATTTCTTTGCATTTTCTCTTTAATTCAGGGTGCTGACTTTTCCCCCTTAACTAAGTTAATGACACATGTGCTTGATTAAAGTGATTATTGATCCCTCAAAAGTTGCTTTCCTTTTAGAAAAGCAGATCTAAGAACTTATAGAGAAGGCCCTCCTGTGGATGTCAGTGTGCTTGCTTTTGTAAAAGGATAAACAGGGGAAAAAATACAATGGATTAGAAAGGTACCATAGACATTGAAGCAATATCAATAGTCAATATGTACTCATGAAATTATATGGCATCCAAATTCTTACAGAAATTAAGAGGGGGGAAGAAAGGGATAGTAAAACTATATAAATGGGGCACTTCAACTTCCTATTCTCAGAACTAGATAAATCTAACCACAAGATAAAGAAGTTAAGGTGAATAGAATTTTACAAAAGTTAAGTATGATAGACCTCCAGAGAAAACTGAGTGGGGATAGAAAGTAATATGCCTTTTTCTTACCTACACAAAAACTGACCATGGGATGGTGAACTGGGGAGGGGGGGTAGTTCGCAGAACCAAGATGGCAGAGTAAAGCCAGGACCTCACCTGAGGTCCAACCCAAACCCCTTCAAATACTTCTCTGAACAAATTATAGAGCAACATAAGTGAAAAAAAGAGTGAAACAAACTTCCAGCCCAAGACAAGTTAGAAGGTCTACCGGAAAGGTCTGTTGCACCAGTTTCAGAGACTAGTGCAGTTCAGTACAAGTCATGCCAGCACAGACCTGGTCAGCTTAGAATGTCATCAGGAGAGGCCTGTCAGTCCTGGGTGAGAGAGGAGCAGACCTTGGGAGTGACTGAATTGGCATTTTGCAGAAGATTCTTCCAAAACTCTCAGCCCATGGAAGGAATGTTTGAAAATCATCTGTTTTTACTTTTAGGAGACAAGATGGAGAAGTAAGCAGTAAGTCATTCTCATCCTTCCTTATTGACCTTGAAAAATCCAGAAAATACCATCCCAGGAAAAATCCTGGAACAGTGGAGCCAGCAGTAAGATGGGATGCAGCAGTCTTTTAGCTCAGGAGGTTATGGAGATTAACAGCAAAGGTCCCCCTTGCTGTGGCTGACAGGGAACATAATAGGACAGGAGGCATCCCAGCAAACAAGAAGCAAGTCCCATCTCAGCAAAACCACAGGAGATCCTGAGCCCCAGGTGGGTGGAGCAGGCAAGTGCCAATACCAGGCATAGTGCACATTGGCACAACTAGGGGAATTGGCAGACACCAGCATCAAGAACCACCATGTGGAGTCTGAATATAAATTAAACATATTTTCATTTTTTATTATTTTTTTGTGGTTATTTTTCATTTGTGTTCTAATTCTTTTTTTCACAACATGACTAATGTTTAAATGTATTTTACATGCTTATAAATATATAAAACACATCAAATTGCTTGCCCTCTTCGGGAGGGTAGAGAGAAGGAAGGGAGAAAGAAAAAAATAGAACTTAAAATCTTATAAAAGTGAATACTTAAAATTATCTTTACATATAATTGTAAGAACAATAAAATGCTAGCAAGTAGTATTTTAAAAAATGAAAAACAAGTAAGCTAAGAGATCTTCTCAACCACTTATGATATCTATTATGGTTATGTCATCCAGATACCAGAGTTGTATGATCTATAATTGGACTTGAGGGTTGGGCTTGATTGTATATAGTATGAATTGTTTATCTGAGCAAAATTCATTCTTTGATACTTGGTAAATGTTATCAACTCACTAATAGCTCCTTTTCTCAAATGTTGTACTTTTGCTCCTCTAGGGTATAAGTCTTAGGAAAAAATAGAGTGAAAAAGAATAGCAATTCTAGGGACCATTAGTCTGCAATAAAGGGCATTTGAGAGGTCAAAATAAAAATTTATAATGAGCTAGTGGATATCTAGTTAGCTCGAGATGGGACCTAAAGCAACTTGCTCTTTGAATGTTAAAGACAGAGTCAGTTTCTGGAGTCTAATATAGTATTTATCAGTAGTGGGTATATCAGCAACTTAATCACAAGGGGAAATGCACAGATGAACATGTAGTGAGACCTTGAATCTCTGTACATCTTTGAGCCTGTGGATGACGTTCCCTATTATACAACAGTTTCTACAGTTCTTGGGCACGTGTCATTTTCTCAGATACTCTAAAGTACTTTCAAAGTAAAATTTCTCCAGTTTCAGTAACTGCCATTTTTATAGGCTCTTAAAATATTCTGATATCTGGAACAAGATTTGTGAAGTAAATTGCCATATATTAGCCTTCCTAGTGCAAATCCAATGCTATACTCAAAGAAGTATTGGCTAAGCCACATGTGCTGCTGTGGCATTAAGTGTATACTGGGATTTCTCGTAATGGAACACTATGACTACCTAAGTTTCCATTGATTACTGACTTGTGGCTTAGCAACTGTATCTTGAGCCATGATATAGATCAGTTATCACCAAACTGTTTTGCTCATGCCTGTAAGAATAGATGGGATAAAAGAGATTAAAGAGTAGACTAAAAGATTGAGAGTGTGAACCTAGGTGACTACAAATGGTGGTAATTTCAAAAGAAATAGGAAGATTCAAAGACTGATTATTCAAGGAAATTTCGAGTAATGAGATCTACACTGCAGATAAAGAGCCATCCAGTTCTGCTGTTCCTATGCAATTCACTTTGCCCTATCAAAAATGAAAATTCAGGGAGGGCGAAGCAGGAAGGGAAAAAGTATCAGACTTCTATTCATTTTTTACTGACCTGGAACACAGAACCAGTCCTTTAAGAGCTGAGCTTATACAGCAAGGCAGTGATTAGGGATGGGCAGAGGAAGACAGAAAGGAATTTCCTCAATGACATCTGTACAACTGATACTATGAGTTCCCAGGGAATAGTGATACAGTGGATAAAATAGAGGGAATTCAAAAACTTCCATAGCAAAGGGAAGGGGGAGAATAAGAAGGAATGGTGGATGATGCTTGGGGAAAACAAAGGCGTGATTGTTTTGGAAATGAACTTCACAATTGAATTTCTTTGTAAAATTTATTTATTTTCAGTTTTCAACATTCACCTCCACAAAATTTGGAAATTTAAATTTTCTTCCCATCTCTCCCCTCCCCCTACCAAATGAGAGGTTGTATTCTGATTACCCTTTCCTCCCATCTACCCTCCCTTCAATCACCCCCTACCCCTTATCTCCTTCCCTTCTATTTTCCTGTACGTAAGATACAAGATATATATGGGGTGTAGGGTGTATTCAGGGAGTTCCAATACATTTGGTGTAATGGCTGCCAAGCCCTTTTCAGGGATATTTCCACCTTTTGTGTCCACCTGTTCCATCCAACTCTCACTTGTGGCTCCAAGAAGCTGCAGCATATGCAGTGGTCACACTCCAGTAAATCATTTCAATAGACAGGCTAAACCAGGTTAAGAGTGACCAATGGGTCTCAAATTCATTGGTGAATTAGGGAGCTGGCTACTCCAAGCTTGTGAAGACTTACCCTGGTGAAATGGATGAATGAGAACAATGTGTTCCAATGGCCATAAAGGCAGCTGAAACAGTTGATGTGGAGCAATTAGAGCTTGTTTAGACATTGAAGATGCCAAGATCATTCACTGCATTCTGAGCCATCGCCAGTCATCTTGACTCTGTCCTGCCACTGGATTATGATGACTCTAGAGGAGAAAGTGAGGCTGAAGACTTCATGCAACTCTGCCTCACATAAATTCAATTTACAGAGGAATCAAAACACATCACCCATACCATTTTATTATTAGACCTCAAAGTCCTGTGATGATAGTCAAGTGATGAAGCAGCAAATGCAGATACACTGGGAGATGTAGTCACAACTTTGCACACAGGTGGCCCAGGCCATACCGTTATTTCTCACTGGAAGCAGCAGTGGGACTCAGCAGCCCCTGGGTGTTTGAGCAGCCTTTTAAGGATAGCACTACTCACCTCCTAGTGTGAGGAAGGGGACTTGAAAAGGTGCCCTAAAAATTATCTGCTTAACCAACCCTGGCCTGATTATTGCAATAGATAGGGAATCCCACTCTATGGTCGAAACACAAAAAGAATGTACAAAAAATCTGCAAAGATGATTCCACTCTCCATTGGCATAAGGAACTTGTGCACACTTAGAGAGAACGAAAAATCCAGTAGATCTGAAAGATGAACTGCTCTTGTTGCAAGAGAACTCAACAGGTATGGCATCCAAATAGCAGCCCTGAGTGAAACAAGGCTGGCAAATGAAGGCCAGCTTACTGAAGATGGAGCTGGATGCACATTTTTCTGGAGTGGCTAAAGTAAAGGGGAGCACCACAAAACTGGCATAGGTTTTGCAATTAAAATTAATCTAGTCAGCAAGTTGGTATGCCAGCCAAAAGTAAATGACAGACTCATGACAAGGTGATTGCAACTTGCTGGAAAATGCAATGCCACCATCATCGGTGTCTATTCTCCCATCATTTCTAACCCTAATGAGGTCAAAGAAAAGTTTTATGAACCCCTGAGACCCTTATCATGAATATGCCAAAAGAGGACACGTTTATAATTCTGGGTGACTTTAGTGCTAGAGTAGGCTTAGATTACCAGATTGACAGGGAGTCCTAGGGAGGAATGGAGCTGGAAACAATAACAGTAATGGTCACTTATTGCTGAAGACTTGTGCATCTGTTTAATTAAACACAGTAAAACTTCATGGATGCACTCTCACAGAAAACACTGGCATGTAATAGACTATGTGATTGTAAGGAGAAAAGACAGACAAGATGTGAGAGTGACAAAGGTAATGTGTGGTGCAGAGTGCTAGACTGATCATATGATTATTCTTTCCAAGCTAAATATTCACGTTCATCAAAAGTGCCACCTCCAAGGAAAAATGACTACCAGAAGAATTAATGTCAACAAATTAGAGTTCTTCCCTGAGCATGAACAGTTTGTTGATATCTTTGAGGTAAAGTTGAACCAACATATAGTTGGCAACAGTGGAGCAGAAAATGAGTGGGCAGCTTTAAGACATTTGGTGTACAGCACTGCATTTGCTCATCTGAGTCAGAACACTCACAAACATTAAGACTGGTTTGATGAAAATGATGGGGAAATTCAGAAGCTCCTAAACAAAAAGTGAGAACTCCACAGGATATACAAGCAGGATAGTTAATCCACCTCTAAGAAGGCAGCATTTAATTCCATCAAAAGCAAAGTACAAGCAAAGCTTGGAGAGATGCAGAATTGCTGACTCAGTAAGAAGGCAAATAAAATTCAGTTTTATGCTGAGTAACAATTCAACATGCTTTTATGATTCCCTGAATGCTATTTATGGACCAAAAACGTGTGGTGCATCACAACTATTCAGTGCTGATGGATCCACATTGATTAGTGATAAGGACATGATCTTAGAGAGATGGGCTGAACACTTCCATAGTGTTCTCAACATCATCCATCAATACTGAGGTCATTGACTGTTTACCTCAGGTTGAAGTCAATCTCTCCTTAGCTAAACTTCCAACTGAATAAGAGGTTTTGAATGCCATTAGGCTCCTTTCATGTGACAAAGCACTTGGTACTGGTTCTATTCCAGATGATATTTACAAGATAGGGGGACCATTCCTCATGCAAAAACTAAATGAACATTCCAGGTTATATGACAAGGAGAGGTTATCCCCCAAGAATTTAAGGATGCCTCCATTGTCCATTTCAATAAAGGCAAAGGGAATAAATTATCCTGCGACAATCACAAGGGGGTCTCTCTCTTATTCATTGCTGGCAAGATTTTTGCTAGAGTTCTCCTTAATAGAATGATCTTTCACCTGGAAGATGGTCAAATACTTAAGAGTCAGTGAGGCTCCAGAAGGGGCCAAGGAACAGTTACAACTTCAGAAGAATTTCCAGGAGCAGAACATAGGTCTATGCACATTTGCAGATCTGACTAAGTTCTTTGAAACTGTTAGTTGTGAGAACTTATGGGAAATTATGTCAAAATTTGGTTGCTCAGAGAAGTTCATCAGCATCGTACATCAATTTTATAATGGCATGTTTTCCAAGGATCTAAATAGTGGACAATGCCTTTCCATTCACCAATGGAGTGAAACAGGGTGGTGAGCTTGCTCTCATGCTTTCTAGTATGATATTTTCAATCATGTTATCAAATCCTGTCAATGAGAATGAGCATAGCATCAATGTCAACTATCATAGTGATGGTAAGTTCTTCAGTTTGAAAAGACTACAAGCCAAGACCAAAGTGGAAGAAGTGTTGATGCATGATGTTCTGTTTGCAGATGATTGTGCACTCAATGCAGCCTCTGAATATGAGATGCAACAAAGTATGGATCAATTCTCTGCTGCCTGTGCTAATCTTGGCCTAATAATTAACACCAAGAAAACACAAGAGCTCCATCAGCCACCACCACATCATCCATACATAGAAGCATCAGTTACAATAAATGGAGAAGTTTTGAATGCTGTGGACAAGTTCACTTACCTTGGCAGTGTACTTTCCAGGCATGTATACATTGACAATGAGGTTGACATACGCATTACCAGAGCTATCTCAGTATTTGGGAGGCTCAGAAGAGAAGTTTGGGAGAGAAGAGATATTAGACTGACTACCAAACTGAAGGTCCACAGAGCCGTTGTGCTGATCTCATTGTATGCCTGTGAAATATGGAGAGTCTACCAGTGCCATACCAGGAAACTGAATCACTCCCATTTGAACTGTCTTAGAAATATTCTGATTATCACCTGATAGGATAAGAACCAGACACTGAAGTCCTTACTCAGGCTGAACTGCTAAACATTCAAATTATGGTTCAAAGAGTGCAACTCTGATGGGCTGGACACATTGTTCGAATGCAAAATATATATTTGACAAAAAGACTTTTATGGAGAACGTCATGGGACAGGTGCTCACATGTTGGCAGAAGAAGCAATACAAGGACACTCTCAAGAACTTTGGAATTGATTGTATGACAGGGGAGACACTTGCACAGGACTGCTTAGCATGGCCTGCCCACATGAGAAAAAGTGTTGTGCTCTATGGGCAAAGCATAATTGAGACCAGACAAAGGAAACATAGGATGTGCAAATTTGGAATAACCACTCCAAATGTTCACATGGACTATCTGCACAATCTGTGGTAGGGTATTCTGAGCTCTTATTGGTCTGATCAGCCACAGCCATATACACTGAAACTTCCCTTTGTCATGATGATTTGATTTTTATCTTCTTCTTGGGGGAAGAAGAACAACCATTTTCCTGTTGGGTAAGATAGATTTTTGTGCCCAATTGTTATATAACTTATTTCCCAGTTGCACCTAAAAGCAATTTTTAATATTTTTTTAAAGCTTTGAGTTCTACAGTATGTCTCCCTCCCCCCCATCCAAACTCATTAAGAAAGCAAGAAATTCAGTATAGGTTATATATGTGTAGTCAAGCAAAATACTTCCACAGCAGTCATGCTGTGAAAGACTAAATACATTTCCCTCTATCTTGTCTCACCCTCCATTTATTCTGTTCTCTCTTTTGATCTGTCCTTCTGCCAAAGTATTTGCTTCCAATTGCCCCTTTCCCCAATCTGTGATCCCTGCTATTATGCCCCTTCTCTTATCTCTTTTTACCCTTCATTCCAATAGAGTAAGATAAAATTCCATACCCAATTGCATGTATGTGTTATTCCCTCCTAAGGCCAAGTATGATGAAAGTAAGACTCACTTATTCCTTCTCTTCTTCCCTTTCTTCCCCTCCATTGCAAAAGCTCTTTCTTGCCTCTTTTAAGTTGATATGATTGACTACATTCTACCTCTCCCTTTCTCCTAGTATATTCCTATCAACACTTAATTTTCTGTTTTAGATATAATCCCATCATATTCACCTCACACTGTGCCCCCTTATATCTCTCTCTGTCTATATATATGTATATACATGTACATGTATATGCATATGTATATGCATATGCATACACACATATGTGTATACACATATATGTATATATACACATGTGTGTATATATTCATATGTATACACGCATAAGTACCATGTGTGTACATACATATATGCATGTACATATGCACACCTACATGCATGCATATGTATGTATTGCATTAAGACAGTATTACTGTCAATACTGAGCATGATCTCATGATTTATAAATATCAAATTTCCATGTAGAAATTTAAACAGTTTAACATTCATAATTCCATTATGGTTTCTCTTTCCTGTTTATCTTTTCATGCTTCTCTTGATTCTTGTATTTGAAAGTCAAATTTATGGTTCAGGTCTGTCTTTTCTACAAGAATGTTTGGAAATCCTCTACTTCACTGAAGTTCCAATTTTTCCCCTGAAGTATGTCAGTTTTGCTGGGTGTGTGATTCTTGATTTTAATCCTATCTTCTTTAACCTCTGGAATAACATATTCCAAGCCCTCAGATCCCTTCGTGTAGAAGCTGCTAAATCCTATGTTATCCTCATTATGTTTCCACAATACTTGAATTACTTCTTTCTGGCTGCTTGTAATATTTTCTTCTTGACCTGGGAATTCTGAAATTTGACTACAACATTTCAATGAGTGTTACATTTGGGATTTCTTTTAGGAGGTGATCAGTGGATTCTTTCCATTTCTATTTTACTCTCTGATTCTAGAATATCAGGGCAATTTTCCTTGATAATTTCTTAAAAGATGATGTCTAGATTCTTTTTTTGACCATGGCTTTCAAGTAGCCCAACAATTTTTGAATTCTTTCTCCTGGATCCATTCTCCATGTCAGCTGTATTTCCACTGAGATACTTCACACATTTTATTTTTTTCATTATTTTGCTTTTATTTTATAATTTCTTCATTTAACATAAAGTCATTTGCTTCAATTTTCTCCATTTTAATTTTTAAGTAATTATTTTCTTCAATGTGCTTTTGGGCCTCTCTTTCCTTTTGGCTCATTCTGCTTCTTAAGGCATTCTTCCCCTCTTTGGGTTTTTGGATCACTTTGGCCATAATTCATTCAGCTATTATTTTCTTGAGCATTGTTGGGGAGGAGGGCCATTCCTTTAGTAAGTTGTTGACCCATTTTCCATGATTTTCTTGCATCACTCTCATTTCTCTTTCTGATTTTCCTCTGTGTCTCTAACTTGATTTTTCAAATCCTTTTTGAGATCTTTCCTGACCTGAGACCAATTCATATTCTTCTTGAAAGCTTTGGATTTAGGAGCCTTGATCTTGCTGTCTTCTTCTGGTTTCATCTTTTTACCTTCCTTTTTCATCTTCACCAAGTGTGCTTATCTAACTAGGAACATCAGGTAAATCCTTCCAGTGAGTGGAAAAACAATCCCAAATTAAACAGTATAGGTTTATGAATGTATACACTATGGAAAATACTTCTACGAATTTCAATTTAAAGATTGTGAACCACAAAAAACAAAACAAAAGAATAAAAACTTCACAAGGCTTATCTACATTAGAATCAGTACTCCAAACTTAGATAATTAGCATCTTCAACTCAAGCTTTAACAGCAAGTATTAATATTTGCTATTAGTTTTTTCTTTTGTTTAACTTGTAGGAATCTATGCTGTTTTTTAAACATATTTTTATTTGTTTTGTCAAATATTTCCCAAATACATTTTTTACAGATTTCAGAAATTTCATTGTTTCAGGAGTTTATCCAGTGATACAGACTGTACCCCATCCATCTTGGATAATTCTTTTCCATTTCCTTCCAAAACTTTGCTACTAGAGATCTACCCAGTATTCTACCCAATATTCTGGAAAGCCTTCCCTTTTTCTTATTAATTTATTTTCAGTGGTCTACAATCACTTCCATATATATCAGATTTTTTTCCTCTCTTTGCCCCTCCTTCACCCCTCTCTACCCACTCCCTCCCTGAGATGGTGCGCAATCATATACAGGTTTTACACATACATATTTATTAAACATATTTTCACGTTAAATATGTTACATAGAAGAATCAAAATGAATGGGAGAAATAATAAAATGAAACTAAGCATAATACAAAAGAAAATGGTCTGCTTCATTCTGTGATCCAATTCCATAGTTCTTTCTCTGGATTCATCTCTTATTGCTACAGCTAACAGGTCTAGTACCATATTGAATAACACGGGTGATAATGGACATTCTTGTTTCACCCCTGATCTTACCGACAATTTCTTCTAGCTTATCCCCATTGCCTATAATGCTTGTTGATGGGTTTAAGTAGACACTGCTCTTTATGGAAAGCCCCATTTATTCCTGTGCTATCCAGGGTTTTGAGTAGGAATGGATGCTGTATTTTGTTTAAAACTTTTTTCTGCATTTATCAAGGTAATCACGTGGTTTCTGTTAGTTTTGTTGTTGATATGATCAAGAATGCTCATAGTTTATCTAATATTTAACCAGCCCTGCATTCCTGGTATAAATCCTACCTGATCATAATGTATTATTCTTGTGATAAGTTGCTGTATTCTTTTTGCTAATATCTTATTTAAAATTTTTACCTCTATAGTGATTAGAGAAATTGGTCTATAATTTTCTTTCTCTGTTTTGGTTTTTCCTTATTTATGCATCAGAACCATATTTGTATCATAAAAAGAATTTGATAGGACTCCTTTTTCCCCAATTTTCCCAAATAGTCTATTTTTTGTTAGAAGTAACTCTTCTTTAAATGTTTGATAGAGTTCATTTGCAAATCCATCCAGTCCTGAAGATTTTTTCCTAGGGAGTTTATTGATGGCTTGTTAAAATTCTTTTACTTCTGAGAATCTGGTCAATTTATATATATTTTTTAAATGGTGAACCATTTCATTTAGATATTCGAATTTATGGGCATACAGTTAGGCAAAGTAATTTCTAATTATTGATTTAATTTCCTCCTCGTTGGAGGTTGGTTCACCCTTCTCATTTTTCATATTAGTAATTTGGTTTTATTCTTTCTTTTTTTCATCAAATTGACCAAAGGTTTATCAATATTATTTTTTTTCCAAAAAACCAACTCTCAGTTTTATTTATTAGCTCAATAGTTTTCCTAATTTCAATTTTATTAATCTCTCCTTTGGTTTTCAGTACTTCTAATTTGGTGTTTACTTGAGGATTTTCAATTTATTCTTTTTCAAGATTTTTCAGTTGCATACCCAATTTATTGATCTCCTCTTAGGTATAAAGCTTCCCCTAAGAACTGCTTTTTCAATATCCCATAAGATGTGGCAGATGTCTCATTATTGTCATTCTCTTGATTGAAGTTATTGATTGTTTCTATGATTTGTTGTTTAACCCACTGATTCTTTAGAATTAGATTTTTTTTAGTTTCCAATTAACTCTTGGTTTATCTATCCATGGCCTTTTACTACATATAATTTTTATTTCATTATTATCTGAGAAAGATGCATTGACTATCTGTGCCTTTCTACCCTTCATTGTGAGGTTTTTATGCCTTACTATATGCTCAATTTTTCTATTTGTGCCTTGTACCACTGAGAAAAAGATATATTCCTTTTTATTCCCATTCAATTTTCTCCGGAGATCTATCATATATAACTTATACAGATTTTTATTCACCTCCTTAACTTCTTTCTTGTTTATTTTTAGGTTAGACTATTCAAGTTCAGAGAGGGGGAGTTTGAGGTCCCCTACTAACATAGTTTTGCTGTCTATTTCTTGCTGTACTCTCTCAAATTCTCTTCTAAGTGTTTAGATGCTATACCACTTGGACCATATATGTTTAGTAATGAAACTACTTTGTTGTCTCTGGTGCCTTTTAGCAGGATATAATTTCTTTCCTTTTCTTTGATTAGATCTATTTCTGCTTTTGCAATCAGAATCTAAAGAATGAAAAGATAGAAGAAAATGTAAAAAATGTAATTAGAAAAACAACTGACCTAGAAAATATTATCCAGGCTCTTTGCTTCATCATGACTTTCTGGTAGACCAATCATCCTTAGATTTTCTCTCTTGAATCTATATTCTTGGTCAGTTGTTTTTCCAATTACATTTTTTGCATTTTCTTCTATCTTTTTATTCTTTAGATTCTGTTTGACTGGTTCTTGATGTCTCACCAAGTTATTAGCTTCTACTGGCCTGATTCTAATTTTTATCAAATTGTTTTCTTCCGTTGACTTTTGCATCTCCTTTTCCTTCCGTCCAATTGTTCCTTTTAAGGAGTTATTTTCTTGTTAATCAAATTGACCAAAGGTTTATCAATTTTATTGCTTTTGTCATAAGACCAACTCTCAGTTTTATTTATTAGTTCAATAGTTTTCTTAATTTCAATTTTATCTCTTCAGTTAGTTTTTGTACTTCCTTTTCCATTTGTCTGATTTTACTTTTTAAGGAGCCCTTCTCTCAGTGAATTCTTTCTTCATATTTTTAAAATCATTGTACAGTTTTTCTTCTATTTATCTAATTTGTCTTTTAAAATCCCTCCTGAGCTGTTCCAAGAATACTTTTTGGAAATGAGACCAATTCATATTCCTTTCTAAAGTTTCAGATGGAATGCAGTCTCAGTGTTGACCTCTTTGGTATTCGTGTTTTGGTCCTTGTCCCCATAGAAAGATTCTATGGTCTTTTGTTTTCTGCTTTGCTTCTTACTCATGATGGTCACCCTTTTCCTGGCTTTTAAAATAGATATCTTCTTAGCCACAGGGGGCTCTGTCCCACAGTTCTTGTGCCTTGAACTTGAGGCTTTGAATGTTGTGGCCTCTGGTTCTTTCAGCTGGAAGCTGAAATGATGCAGCTTACTTGGTGCTGAGCTGGTCGGTGATTGAAACAGAAGCCAGATGAAGTCTATGATCTTTTCAAAGGAAGTCTTCTTTCATTAAAGCAGGTCCTAACTCCTGCACACTTTCTCAAAGTCTTCAACTGTTATTTGTGCTTAAAGTTTTTTTAAATGATGAGTCATTTTATGTGTATCTAAAAATGAAAGGAGTATATATTTTATTCATACTCCAAATAATAATTGCTCATTCACTTAGTGCTTGGAGTTTTGCAAACATTGCATGCATCATCTCATTTCATCTTCACAACAGTCCTCTGACACATGGCTAATACTATATCCATTTTATGAATGTGGAAACTGATTCTAAAGGTTATCAGCACAATATAAATCTTAGTCTTTCTGATTCTATATCCAACACCTTCACTTGTATTGCAAATTTTCTCTTTATACACAAATTGACACCTACTAATCAATGACACCTTTATACAAACTCACTAGAAAAACTCATTCACCAGGTTATTTGAATTGAATGTGGAAATCCATGATGATCTCAGTTTTGTAGTGTGATGTGTATCATTATTGAATGGTTATATCCTTTCCCTGAAACTGTAGGCTTATTCTTGTTTTTTTAAATAATCTTTTTCAAAATGCCTCCTAATTTTCTAATTCCCTGCTTTGATTATCCTATATTCTCATTTTCTTTCACTTTTTTTCTAAGACTAGCCATTGCATGTTTATACTTTGCTTACTCAGAGATAACCAAATAATTATTGTACAAAATGTGCTTAGATGATTGGAGATTTAAATTGTTTCATCATTGTGGTCACCCATTCCAATTACACAGTCATATTCAACTTTCAACTGAGTAGACCTAAGACTTGCTCTGATAAAAAGTCATCACTCAATGCATATTTCTCATGAGGAGCCCCCCAAGAAATATCTAGGCATGATATTTGATAGTTTATGCAATCTTTTACTGGACTAATAATAAAAACTTACATTTGGCAAAAAATTTCAGAGCCAGTATTCAGTTGAGATGACTATCAAAACCCGGCCATGCCTCCAAATTATGTTAAGGCTTTGGATTAGAGTATTAGTGTATGGTAAATTGTGCAGCATTTTAATAAAGTAATTGTTTTCCACAAATTAACAGGCTATGTCAATATCATTGCACTTAGATAAAAGTATAGGTAAAATAAGTTCTTCAACATATCACTTGGCCAATGTTTATGAAAAACAATGCGTGTCATAAAATCCTGCAGCTTTAAATTTATTTTAATCAATTTCATTCTATAATGTATGCCTATCACCCATTGAAAGGATTCTGTCATATAAATATAAAAATAGCTTCCAATTAACCGGTCTTGGAGTAAATAGTTAATTTTAGCTGACTGCTGATTTTTGCTCTAGACCTATCAAAGGGTAGATAGATGCACATGCACCATCCATATGCTGAAAAGGAGAAAGAACCAGGCTGTGATATTTGCTCAAAAGCAATATGGTACTGCAAATGGAAAGCCAAATGAAAAATGAATGAATGAGCAAAATGTTTATTAGTCCATATGCAAAGTACTGTGGTATATACTATGAATGCGAATAGAGAAAACATCCCCTGCTTTGAGAAGTTCACATTCTCGTTTGGGGAGACAACACATATAGAATATGAGAGACAGTTCCTGATCACTAAAACAACACACACACACACACACACACACACACATACATACATACATCTCTTATATAGAGGTGTAATAAATAAGCACATTTATATAGGACAACTAAGTGGCACAGTGGTTAGAACACCAGGACTAGTGTCCTGAAGATTCATCTTCATGAGTTCAAATCCAGCCTCACATCCTTACCAGTTAGGTGGCCCTGAATAAGTCACTTAACTGAGCTTGGCTCAGTTTCCTCTTCTGTAGAATGATCTGGAGAAGGAAATGACAAACCACTCCAGTATCTTTGCCAAGAAAACTCCAGTTGGGGTCAATAGTCAGACATGACTGAAATGACCCAGCAACAACAAAAATGAATATATACAAATAGTTGCACATATGCAAGCACATGTATGCATACCACACACACATGCAAACACATTTGTGTACACACATATGAATATATGCATGTATGTGTGTATGTATGCATATATGTATATATGCATATATATACACGTATATTTCCAAGTATGTATGTATGTATGTGTATATATATATATGTATATATAGTGTCCCGAACATATGCATAGTGTTCCTCATTTTATTATCATTATAGAGGAAGGGTGATGGAGTTCAAGTGACTGGCCAAGACAAGAAAACTCTCTTACATGTTCTTCCCAATATGCAGACATGGCATGGGCACCTGCTGAAGACCCACACTAATCATAACACCTTGAACCTCACAGTTGGCAAGAACTTTAGAGTCCATTTAATCTGAGTATTCTTAATCTTAGGTCAATGTACCTCCAAAGGAGCCTGTGAATAGATTCTGAAAATTCTATGCAACTGTATGGGAAACAAATCGCATCTTTATTTTCAATATCATCTAACTTAAATTTAGCATTTCCATATGCATATATATATAAACATATATATATATGTGTCTGTGTGTATAGACAGACAGACAGACAGACAGACAGACAGACAGACAGACAGACAGACAGACAGATAGATAGATAGATAGATAGATAGATAGATAGATACACACACATATGCAGTACTCTAAAAAGGCATCCATTTTCCTCATCAGTCTGCCAAATGGACCCATCATAGATACAAAACACATTACAAAACACACACACACACACACACACACACACACACACACACAGAAGATACAAATCCTCTTGCAGTCAAAATCATATTTGAACATATCTCCATTGGAAAAAGCTTTAAACAATTGATGGCCCAATTTTTCCTTGAAGACTTGCCAGAAACAAAAAACCCAAGGCATTCTATTCAACTTTTGGAAAACTTTAATGACCTAGAACTTCTTTCTCATATCATGTGAAACCTGGCCTTTCTTCATCCTCCACCAGATCAAATTCATTCTGTCTTCTGTGGCCAAGAAGAAGAAATGACTCATCAAGGCTGAGATATCTAAAGCATCTCAAGAAAAGGTTGATGACAGAGAAGACTGATTATTGCCATCAGCTCAGATCCCTTCCCTGGTCATAATATTAAGTTTTTGATGCTCTATAGGCCTCTTGGTGAGAGTTGTCCATACCTTTTCCATGAACTACATGATGATCTTTCTTTATTTTTCCTGACCTGTGAATAAGACTTATTATTCTTTGACAATGTTTAGGGGTTACTGTTTTTTTGGTTATTATTGTTTAAAGTTCCATTTATCCAAGAAGAATGTATGAATGAAATTAGGCTGCTGTAAAATAGTAAAGCTCCCATATCAGTAGTATGGGGGCTGTAAGGCAGAGAAATGAGAAGTCTCCCAAGATTATCTGTAGTCCTTTATGTAACATGTAGCTTCTACAATGGCTGCAAATCCATTCCTTATATTCCCCTATATTTAATCTATACTGATTGAAAGTATTTATTATTATTTCATATCTTCAGGAATATCAATTTGATCCACTGAACTCCTGGAGCACTGTAATGTTTGTTCACTTTTAACGAATAATGCTGACTAGTACAATTAACATAAGTGGTTACATTTCAGTGGTCATCAGTACAAATGGCTTAAATAACACACCTTAGTCCTGGTATTCTCACACTGTAAAATAACCTATCAAAGACCTCTCCCTATTAACTCAGATATGTTATTGCTTCCCGAATGTCTCATGTACCCACAGAAACATGGGAATCGAATCAGTTCTTGAATTTCACTGGCCAGTTTCCGTGTTCCTGAAGGTAAGAACAAGCTCTGCTGGCACTCAAAGCCTTTTTTTTTTTTTTTTTGTTAATCCTATAATTATCTGAGAGAACCACATGGATATTTCACATCAGTAATTCCATGCAAAGTTATTATGTTGGTTATAATTATTTCTTTCATATGACACATAATGAGGATTTATCATGCCATACCACAGCACAGGATTGTTGGAAATACTAGTGGAGTTTCAGAGGATATTGATTAGTCCAGTAATAACATTTTAAGTAATTTGGGGAAGATAAATACATTTTGTTCAAAGGTTTAGTATTATTTTTGAAATTTGACTTTCATGCTGGATCAGAATCCTTGTACTTATTGTAACAAATATCACTGTTATTCAGTTCCCCATTGCCTAACATATAATATTTGAGAAGGGTTAAAATTGCATTCCTGCTATAGATGGAGGAGGTAACATATCTCTGCAATAAATACACATTTAATTTATATTTCTCTGCAGGGGGAGAAATAGGTGGGAGTAAAGGTGACATTTAAGTGAACATCTAAGAAACTGACATTTGAAAGCCACATATTGTTCAAGATAAATCACCATTTAAAGGTTTTGATTCTGAGTATCTCTTTTTCTTACCTTTTTTTCTATACTATAATTTCTGAGGATCTGTTCTGAAATGCAGCTTGAAGAACTATTATGCAAGCCATAAAAAGCCATGTTCACTGGAAATAAAAGTCAGATGGAAATTTTATGATAAAGAAACATACTAACATTTATAGTAGTTTTATAATTATTAAACTTCTTTTCACCATCGCTTTATACATCAAATTTCTGTGTATATTTCTTTAATATTATTTCCCACAGATGTTTTAAGGAAGCCAAATGTTTATTATTCTCAGCTCATGAGAATATGTTGCATTAATCCACTGTATTGCAAAAGTTCTGCATTTTCCAGTAGATCTCATACCATATTTTTAAAGTGCCAGAGTTTTTTACTATCAACATATTTAAAAATAAAAACAAAAAAATCCTTCATTTGTACTGCAAACATTCTTTTATCATACACAGAGATAACCCTTCCTTTTGTACTTGCTAACTTATTGACATCCGCAGCCAAGATTCAAATTTATTTATCAGAAAATCCACTATTCTTATTCATGTGTTTCAAGGTAAGAAAGAAAAAAAAGAACAGTAACTAAGTGCAAAATGGGCGGGGATGTGTTCAGTCAGCTCTACTTGAATCTTCCTACCCTATTCAGGATATTTCTGGATTAAGCTGTCAATTTGCATAGGTACATATTTGTCTAAGAAAGTATATGATGGCCTCTAGTGGTGCAGAAAAAAACTTTATGATTTCACTTTCATAAAAGAATTAGTAAGTTGACTAAAGATAGAAAAGCTAACACACATGTTTTAAAAAATAAAGACCGTTATTCATTTTCAGAAATACTCAATTTTCAAACTTCAGAAAGTGAATTGAAAAAACCTAATGACAAAAGTATAGTTCACTTAATACTTGGAACTGGGTCCAGTAGATCACATATTAATTTCAAGTACCTAAATCTAACTTTATTCACACAACATACATCTTGGGCATTCTGATATTTTGGAACCCAGAGTCAATGTATTAACATGTATTTTATTTTTCTTTAGAATAGTGCACTAAGTAGAATAATATACTCATTAATTTTAAAAATGAAATAAAAAACTTGTAAGGTCACTCCTGCTATCTCCTAGCCTGAATGACTCCTTTATTTTGTGGTTCATCTGTGAATTCATCTACATTATTTAACAAAGAGAATTAAAGATTGATTTAATGACAGGAACATATAATCTTTTCTGCTATATCACTTACTTTCTTCTTAGAATGGGGCCATTCATTTAATTTGTTTTCTTAATTATAAGTGGAATGATTCAACCTCAGGGAGCATACTATAGAGATAGTAAAACTGTCAACTAGCAAATAATAATAAAAATATTTCCCAGTTTAGAATTTCATTTAAATATTCAGCTGATGAAGATATTAATACAGAAATAGAACTATACTTAAATATGTTTAAGCGTACATGTGCTTATATATATGAAATTCAGTATCTTGAAGCTAGGTATATTTTTAAACATTACTGAGATGACATGTATATGTTTTATTACTACAGTAGAATAACAGAAAATATTAAGTTTAAAAAAAAAGAAAACTCTGTTAAGCTGAGTTTAGAAACATTCTTGATCTGAGGAGCTGTCATCAGTAGCTCTCCGAGCTGTGGTAATGTTAATGTACAATGCAATATCTTAATAGTCATCTCTATTGGCTATTAAAATGCAGCATTGCACATTAAAATCACTACCCCACTGCTGCTGAAATACTTAATAAATAGTCTGTCCCTGGAAAGTGCCCTTCAGTTCAATGGGAAGCTATGGCTTCCAAATGAGCTGCCTCAGCTACTCTAGTTTTCTGCTAATGTAGGGGTGAGGGAATGTAACTCTTTTGAAATTTTAAATTTAAATATGACTTTGAATCAGCCCCACTACAGGAAATCAAGTCAAGAGAGTCATTCTGCTTGCTTTTTCTGCAGTAATATAGGTTCTCTAAATGGTCATATAAGGAGTTAGTGGCACATAATAATGGTGGAGTGGATGGAGGAAATGAAAGATATCTATGGATACTATTTTTTTTCTTCTTTATATAGAATAAATGGGTTTCCTCTATTTCTTAAACAGAACATTCTCCTTGAACTCGATGCAGAAATGAATGTATCCCCCAATATTACCCTTCCTATCAAAAATGATGATATTCAAAGTTAAAATTGATTGTTGCATAGCAGTCATCAGAATCAAGAGAATAATATGTGTAATGAATGCAATTAAAGCTGTTAGATACAAGATCAGCTTAACAAATAAGACTAGCATGTCCTGATGATGAAAGCCATCTCTTTGGATTCCACACAGAAAGAATGGATTATGAGAGTAGAATCATGTATATATTTTCAAGAATGGTCAACACCTTAGTTTATTTTGCTTAATCATACATCTTTGTAGGAAGAGTATGTTGATCTGTGGAATGAGTTAGGAAATGTAAGGGGCTTTTGTCTCATTTTATTTTGTTTACTGGAATCACCAAGAAAAATGTACATAAATTAAACTACTCCTCACAATTATTCTAATAATTATAAATGATGAATAATCTCTGTATTTAGTATCTACAAAAGTCAAAACATTAGAAGGTGAGCATTTGTCTCAAATATTCAAATTTAAATTTATACCTTTGACTGTCACCTACACAGCAAAGAGAAGTGGATAAGTCTATTCATTGAGAAAATATGAAACATTCATTCAAATACCCATTTATTTGATCTACCCAGTACCAGCCATCGAGTTATTCCCTATTGTTTTTAGGAGGGAAAATGGTCAAGGAGAGTGAAATTTAAACCACTCTTAGATTCCTTTCCTAGATTCATTTTACCTATCACCTAAATTTCAGGGAGCTCTGAGAAGTATGTAAAATTAGAATACCACTATCATTTCCTAGTTTAAAAAAAAAATCTTATAATCATAAAAAAATTGCAAGTGCTCATTTTGAACAGTTAACGGACAGAGAGGTACAATGAATAGACTGCAAGCAAAATTTCTTGGTATAAAGTTATATTGATTGAAAATCTCAATCACTATTTATTCCTCATTCCTTGCCAATGCCTGCCAAAATACTTGAAGATATTTAAGAGTAGACAAAGTACCATAAATAATCACATAAAATAAGATTTTCTTTTAAAATAAGTTATGGGTAATAAAAGTTATAATAAGTACAGTTTTAGGAAAATGGGAAATCTGCAGAATTATAGACAAGTAAAATTCTTTTGGAGAGTGATTTGGTAGTATACAATCATATGTGCAAATTTCTTCACAAGATCCTGTCGCCTAAGGTGTTATGCTAAAATTGTTGCTTTAATTGTATTAACATAATAAATATATAAATGAATGAATAATTAGATGACCCTAGAAATATCTCTGCGTTGAACAAGTTATAATGTGCTGACTAAATACAATACTGTGGCTACAAATGTAGGGGAAGTATGAAGAAAATAAGGGAATAATTAATAAATTATACAAAACAGCATCAGAAAAAAATAAACATTAATAAATATTACAAAACAAATTGAACGACAGGTGACAAAGTTTCATTTCATTAGTTAATTACTTTATTCAATACTTGAGGAATTTAGAATAAACTGAGTATTTTATTTTTCATTATTATATTTCATTATTATTATGTTTATATTTATTATTAAAATATGGTATATTGTTTCCTTTTCCTCTATCTGATTAAACTAAGAATGCATCAGTTTCTGAAGTTTTGACTAGAGATTTAGTCACTTTTTGTTAGATTGCTATTTGATTAAAATGAAAATATTTTAAAAGATTTTTTATGAGAACAGAGTTAAATACACTTTTATAATAATCATATAAAAATACTCCAAGCATTTATTAACATTATTATCATCATTCTCAATGAGAATAAAGTATGTTTTTATTTCTCCCTTTACTATGATTAATTGTAAATATCAAATTACAGAATGTTAGAACTGAAATAAGCCAATGGGTATCCAGTTCATAAATCATATCCATATTTGCCCGTCCAAGTGGGTTATAAGAAACATGTATAGCTATTGTTTCCTGGTTGTAATACAGAATGTGGTACTTTGGAGAACCAGTTATTAGTCATTGAAAATTACTGGGTTACAGCAATATGAAGATGGATAGCTTTCTAATTGGTTTCAAAGGTAGAAGGACTGAAGAACCAAGAGTATATACAAAGTATTCAATTGTATTCTCTTCCCTAGAGGTTTTTGTTTGAGAAAGATTTTGGTGAGTTATATAAAGACAGAGAGGAGGTGATACTTTTCCCTCCCCTTGACCACCATGTGTCCCTGAGAACATGATGTCTTTGCTTCAGTTGTGTTTATTATTTCTTTCTCTTAGGTGAATGAACATCCTGAGATGAGAGTACCAAGTCAACTTTTGAATTTAAAAGTTCCTGACATGTAGCAGATGTTCTACCAACATAGAGGAAGAATTAAAGACAACAGTCATCCTATAGACAACTGAAGTTAGTAGAAAGTTGAAATAGAAGAGTAATGACCAATACCATAGGAAAGGAGTAAGATTAAAGTAGAAGGATATTCCTCCAAATTTGGTAATGACTTCAAGTCTCATGCCCCATAATGAAGAGAAATGTGGATTATGGGTTCTCTATGTCTGAAGAAGCTTGGAAATACAATGGAGAATTATGATTAAGGGCTATTACATGAGGGCAAGAGAAGAAATGAAGGGAATTTCAGGAGCAGCAGACAAATGATTACTCTTGGCCACATACGTTCTCAGCACTTGAGTATAACTTTCTTTGTACATAAAGTTTGATGAGAGCAATTTGGGACTATGCCCAGTGGGCTACAAAAATGTGCATATCTTTTGAGCCAGCAATACTGCTTCTAGGACTGTATCCCCAAGATGTCATAAAAATGGGAAAGGGTCCCACATGTACAAAATTATTTATAGCAGCTCTGTTTGTGGTGGCCAAAAACTGGAAATCAAAGGGATGCCCACCAATTGGGGAATAGCTGAACAAATTATGGTATATGAATGTAATGGAATACTATTTTGCTATAAGAAATGATGAACAGGAAGACTTCAGAGAGGCCTGGAAAGACTTATATGAACTGATGTTGAGTGAAAGGAGCAGAACCAGGAGAACTTTATACACAGCAACAACCACAGTGTGTGAGGATTTGTTCTGGCAAACTTAGAACTTCATTGTAATGCAAGGACTTAAAAAATTCCCAATGGTCTCTTAAGGCAAAATGCCTTCCACATCCAGAGAAATAACTAAGGAATTTGATCACAGAATGTAGCAGATCATATTCTTTTGTATTACATTTGATTTGTTTTATGATTTCTCCCATTCATTTTCATTCTTCTATGCAACATAACTAAGGTGAAAATGTATTTAATAGAAATGTATATGTAGAACCTATATAAAATTGCATGCCATCTCAGTGAGGGTTGAGGGAGGGAAAGGGAAGGGGGGGGGAAACTAAGTTATATGGAAGTGATTGTAGAACACTGAAAACAAATAAAATAATAAAAATAAGTTTGATCTCACTTTTCTTAATACCTTTTTTTTCTTCAAGGAAATAATGTGTCCTGGTATTAAAGGGATATTCTGTAACAACTCTTTTTGATTTGTCCCAGTAAATCTCTTCTAAATACTAAGAAAACTCCATTAATATTGGGCAGCACAGCAGATGGGTACTCCTAAGTGGGACATCTAGAAAATATATCTTTTTACGGTCCTAACCTTAAAATATAAATAATTCTCAAAAGTATACTACACTTAGAATCATTCTAATAATACGAATGAGGAAATTGATGTCCAAAAAGTTAGTTATGTAGGACAGAGTCACAACGCTTCTTAGTTTTAATAGGTAGTGAGTTAAAACTCATATCTTGACTGACAGTTCAAAGATTTCTTTCAATATCATCATATTTCATCTACCCTCTCCCTGTTGTCCAGGCTCACATAAGATATGTGTTCTATGTTGGTAAAGATCCTTTTCTTACCATACTGGATTAGATGTTTGTTTTTTTTTTCTTTTTTAATGAACAAGGAAGCATGTTTGCAACAATTAGCTATCAAATCACCATCCTACTCCCATGATAATTAAAAGTCATATCTTCATAACAATTATCTAAACTTAAAGAATCAATCTTTCAAAGAGTTACAGGTATTAGAAGTTTGATTCTACATATATGGCGATCTACTAACTTTCACTTAAATGGCAGAAAGTTCAATCAAAACAACACAAATTGAATTGGTTTTGTAAAATATTGCCATTTGCTTTTATACCATATATTTTCCCTACATACCAAGATCTATTTATGTTGTTTGCACAATTTACATGGTACTTTCCATTTTAACAAAGAAAAATAGTTTGAAGTGTGTGTGTGTGGGGGGAAATGCTACCACAACTGAATCTGACAGTGGGTAAAATATCTTTATCCAAATTTCCCCACATCTCTATTGAAGATAAGGAAATGAATTTCACCATTGATTATTCAGAAATGAGGTTGCTCACTGCATATAATCTGAGATGGTCTGCCTTTTCACTTTGACTTTATTTTATTAAGCCATTATTAATATTGCTGTCCTGCTTCTGTCTTCTTTACTTATTATCAGACAATCAGACAATAATAAGGAATTTGATCTACATTCAAGTCTGACCTCCTCTATCAAGAATATCCCTAGGGTTTGGTGGCACCTGGATTCTTCCCTCAGTATTTTTCTGTATTTAAATTCCATCTCACCTCCATGAAGGTACTCAGATTCAATCCCACTTTGACTCTGTCTAGCTGAGATTATATCTGACCCACTTGTTAATAAAAGCTTTGCAAATGCTTAAGCTCCTTAAGAGTCAATCCAGGGGCAGAGACAAGATGGAAGAGTAACAGCAGGCACTTAATAGAGAGCTGCCCCTCTCACATGAAAGAGGCAAGAAAAAGCTTTTTCAATGGAAGGGAAGAGAGGGGAGGTGAGAGGGGAAAAGTTAACCTTACTCTCATCACATTTGGCTTAAGGAGGGAATAATAGGCATACTCAATTTTCTATGAAATTCTGTCTTACACTACAGAAAAATAGGGGAGAAGGGGATAAGAGGGGGCTGGGTGATGACAGAAGGGAGGGCAAATGGGAGGAGGGTGTAATTAGAAGTAAATGCTTTTGAGGAGGGATAAGGTCAAAAGAGAGAATAGAATAAGTGAGGGGCAGGATAGGATGGAGGGAAATATAGTTAGTCTTCCACAGTGTGACTTTTATGGATGTATTTTGCATAACTACACTTGCATAACATAAAACGAATTCCTTGCCTTCTCAGTGGGGATGGATGGGGAGGGAAGAAGGGAGAGAAGTTGGAACTCAAAGTTTTAACAACAAATGTTAAAAATTGTTTTTGCATGCAACTGGGAAATAAGATATACAGGTAATGGGGTATAGAAATCCATCTTGTTCTCCAAGAAACTAGAGGGAATGGAGATAAGAAAAGGGAGAGGTGTGACAGAAGGGAGGATAGTTTGGAGGAAGGGTAATGAGAATGCAGGTTGTCTTGGGATGTTTGGAGGGGAGAGATGGGGAGAAAGTTTGGAACTCAAAATCTTGTGGAAATGAATGCCGAAAACTAAAAATAAATAAATAAGTTAGATTTTTTTTTTAAAAAAAGGAGTCAGCCCAGTATGGAGCATCTTTAATAAAATTTGTTTATCTTTGACTAAAAAAAGATTTATTAAGTGCCTCTATGTCCCAGGCCTATGCTGAACCTTGTAGACAGAAATAAGCAAAAGAAAGCTATTGCCTGCCTTCATAGAACTTACAATGTCATAGATAAGGACAATACAAGTTAAAAAAAAATAAGCTGAAAAGTGGTGGGGGGGGGGGGAAGAGTTGGGGAAACTGGCCTGAGGGCATTGTTTTCCCTAACCCAAGGAATGTAGTTGATAACCAAACTGAGATATGAGCACAAGTCCTGATGTGCTTTTAAAGAATGATGAGACTTCTGGTAGTAAGTATTCCTGAGTATATGATCTTGGTAGGTTGTAGGTTGTTGTCTTTTCTTTTTATTTTGAAGAGGACCAAAATGACATCACCATGTTACAGTGAAGTTTCAGTGTGTCTAACTGTGGCTGATCAGACCAATACTAGCTCAGAATGCTCTACCACAGATTGGGCACAGATAGTCTCTATGAATATTTGGGGCAGATACTCCAAATTTGTGCCTTCTATTTTACTTTGTGCTGTCTAAATTCTGCTTTGTTCATAGAGCACAGCACCATTTCTGATGTGGGCACACCATGCTGAGCAGTCCTGTGCCAGTGTCTCCCATGTTGCACAGTCAAATCCAAAGTTCTTGAGAGAGACCTTGAGAGTGTCCTTGTATCATTTCTTCTGACCACCATGTGAACACCTGCTCTAGGTGAGTTCTACATAAAATAGTCTTTCTGACAAGTATATATTTTACATTCGAACAACATGGCCAGCCCATCGGAGCTGCAATCTCTGAAGCATAGTTTGAATGCTTGGCAGTTCAGCTGGAGCAAGGACTTCAGTGTCTGGTGTCTTATCCTGCCAGGTGATCTTCAGAATCTTCCTAAGACAGTTCAAATAGAAGCAGTTCAGTTTCCTGGAATAGTGCTGGTAGACTGTCCATGTTTCACAGGCATACAACAATGAGTTCAGCACAATGGCTCTGTAGACATTCAGTCTGATAGTAAGTCTAACATCTCTTCTCTCTCAGACTTCTTTTCTGAGTCTCCCAAACACTGAGCTCTTGCAATGCATGTGTCAACCTCATTGTCAATGTATACATCCTTGGAAAGTACACTGCCAAGATAAGTGAACTCATCTACAGCATTCAAAACTTCTCCATTTGTTGTAACTGATGATTCCATGTATGGATGGTGTGGTGGTGGCTGATGGAGCACCTGTGTTTTCTTGGTGTTAATTATTAGACCAAGATTAGCCCAGGCAGCAGAGAATTGATCCGTACTTTGTTGTATTCCAGCTGCAGAAGCTGCATTGAGTGACCAAAATCATCTACAAACAGAAAATCGTGCACCAACACTCCCTCCACTTTGGTCTTGGCTTGTAGCCTTTGCAAATTGAAGAACTTACCTTCATTGCGATAGTTTTCCTTAATGTCTTGTTCATCCTCATTAAATGCATTTGACAACATGGATGAAAACATCATGATCTTGATATAATAAATTCCAAGAAGTTCAGCTGAAAGGAAATGAGCACTTTAGTTGTCTGGGACAATTCTTAAATGGAGGTTTTGAGAAGGAGATCTTTTCTCTACTCCAGCCTTCCAATCAGAGGAGCAAAGGATACTGATGAGATAGGCTTATGAATCTCATAGCTTGGTGAACATTCTGGTGATGAGTTTTCCTAGAAGCATGATCAATTGATACAAGTGTTCCCATGTTTCTTTGAATTTGGACTGACCTCACTCCCCATATACACACTTAAACTAACTAATTGAAAGTACCACCTCTTTAAGATTCAAGAGGTTAAACTGCTCTTTAGTTTTTTGGTTTTTTTTTTTTTTTGCCATTAAGCCATTTACTCAGATTATAATGTCTTGCATATTAGTCTTTTCCTAATGTTGATTGACTGATTTGTTAATAACAGTAAACAAAATTCACAATTGTTACATCTTGTCACCTGCTTGAAGACAATTTTTTTCAGTCTTTCAAGTATAATGTGTCTTCATGCACTAAAACCTTTAAACAAATTCAAGAAGAAAAGAAAATGAATACTATGTTTTTTTTTTCCCTTTGGGGAAATATTTTCCATTATAGTTATTGGGGTTTACAATTGAAAATCCAAGGTTTGATGGATTTTTTTTTATTTTTTTATTAGTGTTTTGAGCATTGTAAAAAAAAAATCATAATCTTCATTATCTTAGTCCTCCACAAAGATGCTCACCTATTATTTTGTTTTCTTCATAGTCATTGTGGATTTGGACTTGAACTTGGACTCAGAGGTCCTGGGCTTTAAGTCCTGAATCAGCCATTGACTACCTTACAACCTTGGGAAAATCAAATTATTGTGATGATGGTGATAAAGAACTTTAATATTTGCAAAACACTTTTTCGTATGTTAGCACATTGAATCTTCACAACAACTCTGTGAGATTAGATGTTTTTATTACAAATAAGGAAACTAAAACATAGAGAGATTAATTGATTTTCATAGGTTCACATTCTCATACATGTCTAAGACAGGATTCAAATTTAGGTCTTTTTGACTCCAGCACTCTTACTATTATTTCTCCTAGCTATACTTGTTAGTGCCCAGATTTCCTCATTTGTGAAATGAGAAAGTTGGATCTCAGAAACCTTTTGACTTTAAACCTATGATCATATGACCCTTGGAATGAGAACTTGAGGTCTGTCATAAAGGATAAGTCACTATATTATTTCTTCTCTTATGCTTTCTTAGATTTACTCTGTTCTCTAGCTCCTGAGTAAATCATAATATAATATGTAACTACAGATAACATAAAATCCTCAGAGGAATAAAGATACATCATATGAGCTCCTGATGGACCACCCTCCTAGAGATAGAAGAGCCACCAGAAATGACATGAGAAGGAAACCTAGAAGACCACATTCAACTTGCATTTGACATCTAATTCCTCATTCTTTCACATCTTACACTACAAGTCTCACAATGACTGGGCTGGTTTGACTAGTACATACCATCACTTCAGGACTGGCTGAAAGACCTACCATATTTATGTGAAAGTCTGTTACCTTATTTTCTGTGCATATTCCCAATTAGGTCATCCAACCTGAACATGTTGTTAATATTAGTAACATTATCTTATGTATATCATCTAATTATTGATAAAATTAATTCATCTTAGGATTCATTAGGGAGTAGAGGGGAAGTAGGAGGGATAATCATAGGATCATAGATTTAGAAATGAAAGTGATTTTAGATACCATTGAGTACAAGTTCATCATTTTACTTATGAGTAAAGTGAGGCCCAGAAAGACTGTGGATGCACTCATGTAGCTTCTAAATGTTTCCTCATGATAGGTGACCACATTCATGAACTCTCCATCAGGATGAGTGTTCAAAGAATCTGAAAGAGAGCAAATGTGCTTCCCAAGTTCTTCTACCCTAAAGTAGTTCAGGTATCCTAAGGAGGGAGACTGAATGTTTGCATTAGTTTTCTTCCAGTAAAGAATCCAGTTCCATTCTGCTGTACTCATATATCCTCAAGTGGCAGAGCAATATCCTAACCAGCAGTCCAGGTTTGAGTTAGGCTAACTTTTCGTAAAAAGGTATCGAGACCTTTCTAAATACTTGTCTGGCTCAGGAACAAAGATTCAGGCTATGCATATCACTTCTTCATTAGATGACTACAAAAATTCCAAGGAGCTCTAAGAATGTTCTGATGCTTGAATATTGGACCATGATGGGTAAATCAGGCAAAGGAGATTCTTTGCTCAACATCTTTTTTCTATAATAGCAAAATAAATGCTTTTTTTTGTTAACTGTTGAATGACCTTGAAGTGTCTTATTTTGTTCCATCACTGAATCTAAACTATGAGAAAACATACCTCAGTCAGGTCCAGCAGAAAATAGTTCCAAATAAGGGAGGCACCTGAGTATTTTCTGCTACTCAGTTTTACAGGGCATCATCCAAAATTTACTAAATAATTATTACACTACTAGATTATCTTGAGGACAACAGCAGTTACTGAAACTCATCCCACAGGGGGTGGCAAGGTGTGGACATAAATCAACCAATCATCTTGAGACAGTCCATTGTCCATTGAATCAATATATAAATATATTTTTAGTCTTCTTAAAAATGATGACATATGGAGAGATATATGTATGATTAAGTTTCCAAATATTAGCTCTCCTATTAAGTTCATCAAAATGATGAGGATCACAGGGGGATATTCCCTTAGTCTGCCTTAAATTAAAAAAGTACTGTCTAAATAAAATTGACTTGTGTCACTTTCAAAGATTTTGATAATTGGTATTATCAAAAAAGAAAATGGCTATATGATCACTTGTTGGGCATGTTGCCTTGAGAATTCCTTTTCACATCCATTGAGTTGGATGAATTGGCCTTAAAGTTCCCATCAAATTCTGAAATTTCATAGTTTTATGACTATGTGATTATGAAGTAATTTGCAATCACTTTAGAATGTACAGCAATAAGAAAGTCAAGTGAGATTAGAAAGCCACATTTATTTTGATTTTCTCATTTGTACGTCCTTTCGAACCTAGTCTACTTATGAATATTAGAAAAAAGGAATAACAAGGAGACTTGTCATGATGACTGACAAAGTAAAATAATAAAGAAGGGGATTAAGGAAAAGACTCCAGTGACTTGGAATTGTGAAATAAAAGTTTCCCTATGTGAAGATTTAGCTTTGCTGTAAAACTGAGATAGTTTATGATAGACAAAAGAGGCCAGACAAAAGAGGGTGGTAGTGAAAAGTGAAATGATTCTGCTATTTACTACGTGTGTGATTTTGGATGTCACTCTCTCTGAGCCTTAGTTAACTCAAGGTAAAATTAAACTCTTACATTAAGTCTCTCTTCTGCCTTCCAATTCTGTATCTATCATCTGGAGATAGTACTTCTTCCATTGTCTACTATCTGTGCCATCTTGCAGAAATTACTTAAGCACATGGGGACTTGAATTCCTTATATGTAAAATGAGGAGGTTGGATTAGATCTCCTCTTAGAATTTTTTTCAACCTTAATACTGATTCTATGATCCTTTTAATTTTTTTTGGCATTTCCTGAGCAATGCTTAAGAGAAAGCAAGTCAAACATGACTCTCAGTAATATGCTTTGTTGCCAGTAACCACTGCTATTTAGTATTGATGGTTGTAATAAAGCCTTTTTTGTTAAGGAAACTGCTGTTTCTTATAGCTACATGTATGTCTTCAAAGTCAATACTAATTAAATTTCACAAAGTTGAATCAGAGTGAATTATGTTCCCATAGTAGTGCCTTTCAATGTCTTTTGATTTGGGGTTAGCTTTATTAAGCTGTAAGAATATGTAAGGTATTATACAATACAAAAACATATTTGGTTCTGAAATTGTATGTAGCATGGAATTAATGAAAAGATAAAGTTGAAAAAGTTAGGTTGAAAAAGGGGGAAGTATTTCCAACAAAGATGGCACAACCTTATACACTTTATCCTGATGTTTGCAGCTCACCTATGTGACGTGACTGTTTTCAAATCCTTTCCTATCAGGATCAATATTAATGCCACCCACAGGGTGCAGGATGAATAGATTTCTGATAAGTCATATAGCTCTGCTGCTATTTTTCATCAAAGCTTAGGGAATATTGTTTCCTACTGACAAGTTTCCATAGATGCCTGGGTCTCGATCTCAGAATTCTGATTTTGCATATATTAGGCATCAAGAAAGGTGACTAGATGCATTTAAAAATTAGTTTTCAAAGAACAGAAGATGGATATTTTGAATTTTCTACAGAAATCATACAGGAACATTAAAATGTATTAAGATATATTTATTTTAACTTTTTCACCAAAAGGATCATAAATTTGGAAAACAGGGAAATCATGATTTTTTTCTAGTGCTTTATGGTAACAAAACATATTGTAGGATGTTTCACTTGATTCAGATAGTTTAAACGTTGGACTCCACAGTTCACATAAAGAAATTGAGAGAGGTTAAGCAAATTATCCATGTTCACAGCTAGTAAGAATAAGAACTGGTTATCAAATTCAACTCTTCTGCTCCAAGGCTGGCATGTTTCCCAACACACCCACACACACCCACACACATACACACAAACACACACATACACACACACGCTCAGCTCTGTATCTGTGTGTGTACCTCTCTAAATTTAGTTTATTTATATTTAGAATAAAATAAAATTCATTCTAAAACTTGAAATTTAGCCATGATTTTTAAAATCTTCTTTTGCAGAATGCCCCAATTATTTCTACCCATAGTCTTCATAAAGAATACAACCTCAGAGAGGATTATAGCACCTCATATTTAAAATGAAACAAAATAGTTATATATTGCAAACACTTTTTTTTTAGCTAAGAATTTTTTTTTTTGTAAATTGTAGATTGAATGCTACATCTGTTGTAAATTGATGTGATTCTAGAAATGAATAATAGTCCTATGCCTAAGGGAGCATATTCATTTAATCCTCCTATTAGACATATTCATTTTATCTCCTCTTTCCAACTCAGATAACATTTTTTGTTGTTGTTGTTTAAGCTGGTGCTTTCAATGCTAGTCCTACCATCCTTTTCAGTAAATTGTTGAATTTTGTAACACTTCTGCCATTTTCTTTGGTTAAAAGAAAAAGAAGGCACTCTTAATAACTGTCAGTGTGTAATTTCTAAGTTGGGCAGGCTCCAATAAACTTTAAAAAAAAAAGGAAAAAACTTCTGAATTCCCTTGACTTACAATGCTCTACAATATATACATATATCTGAATGCATTTTGAAGTAAAGGAAGGATTTATGTATTATGAGATGAAATTAGGACAAAGAAATATTCTTAGCCAAAGCTACCCATATTATAAAGCAAAGACAATTACAAACAATAATAAGGATGCCAGCAAATTTGACCTATGGATATTTGTATTCTTAAATATTATATTGGCAATCAACCTAGTAAAAATACAGGGTAAAAAAAATCATTTGTGTGAGGAAGAAAATATTCCTCCTTTTGATAGGATTATGGCTGCCACCTGCAGCTTATCTGGTTAAGAAATTGCTAAGGCAAAGTAGAAATACTCAGGAGTAAAACATCTGTCAACTCTGAGCTTCACAGCCATAGGTCTTTAAAATCCTTTATTGTCCTACCTTAATTTATGTCATATATTTGACAAAGTCTTCTATATTAAACACTAGGCAAATAAAATTATTATTTTATCATAGCTAATGGAGTTAATGATTATGTACATAGATGAATATATGGCTCTTAAAATCTCTATGTAAAATTAGATCTATGTTTCCCATAGGACATCTGTAAATTTGAAAAAATACACACATACACATACACACACATGTATACACACACATTCATAAGTATAATTTATACCTAAATTCAAATCATTGACAAAAATTTTATACAGCAGCCACCAGGCATGGTTTCCTGAAACACTTCACTAGAACACTTCCTTTCATGTGACCATCAAGACATTAATGACTTTTCTTTGTTTCCAGATATCCATCAAGTTTATCTTTTACCTAAATGAATCAGTTTCTGGACCAAATCACTCTTTCTTTCCATAACAATATCATCATGATATATTTTACAAGAAAAGAAAATAAATCATATTCATACCATTGCTATGTTCTATCAGAAGAATTATTCTGAGGACAAGACATGAAAGGATAAAGGAAGGACCAGCAAGGGAAGGGAAGGGAAGAACTTGCCTTGAATGCTTGGTCTTAATTTAACCATGCTAGCTATTTAGCAATACTGCCTTCTTTTCTAAATACTCAGTAAGTATCCATTTAATAATAACAACTTATAGAACATATGCCAGGCATTGAAGTCAAGCCTACTGGCCTAGATTTTTCAGGCTCCATTTTCTTCCAATTTCTTTTGAAATTTAATTCAATGTTTGCTCTTTTCTAGGCATGTGGTAGGTAACACATTGTCCATAATTATTCTATTATCATAAGCCATGGCTTATTACCACATCTGTTCACTCTTTCAGTACAGAATAAGCAATCCATATGAGGCAGGCTATCTGAATCCATCAAAGGCAGTTAGGTACTATCTTATTATCTCACTGTTTACCTGGAATGCCCACTCTTTAAAAGATAATTTTGTTTTGTCTTTTCCAGTTCAAAATTCTCATGGTCAAGAGGACAGAAAAGAGTAGCAGTTAAATATTCCTACCTAGTCTCCTATTCTCTGTCCTCTGTTATTCTTATCATATTCACCCCAAACAACAAGTTTAATCCTTCTACTGGTTTCCTCTTTCCCATTAGAGAGCTTAAAATAAAACTTATAAACAAAACCAAATAAAATTAAACCAAAAGCAAATAAAATTGAAATTAAAAATCAAAATTAAATAAATAAATTAATAATAATTTAATAATAAAATAATAATTTAAAAATTAAAAAATTAAATAAAAAATTAAAATTAAAGAACAAACCTGCAGATCTTTTCATATCCTTTAATTTCAAAGCTTGTTATGAGTTTTAATAATTTTATGGTGTGGGGCACAGCCAAGATCATGGAGTAGAAGGACAACCTGTAGAAACTCTCCCCTCACAGTCCATAAAATACCTGTAAAAATGACTCTAAACGAATTCTAGAGCAGCAGAAGCCACAAAATGGCCGAGTGAAAGAGATTTCCAACCCTAGGCAGCCTGAAAGGTCCACAGGAAAGGTATATCACACCAGGCTTGGAACAGAGCAGAGTCTAGCCTTGGCCACAGGGTATGACAGGGACAGGACCAGAGCAGGCTTCTGGGTGCCATCACCTGCAGCTGTGGTTCTGAGATACCTCAACCCACAAACAATAAAGACAGTTTCAAAGGTCTTTGAGACAATTCTTTCCCATGGGTGAGAAGGGAACAGTGTCCTCCTCTATCCAAGACCACAGGGTACAACAGCAGCAGCAATATCCATTTTTGGAGCACTCAGGCTAAAGGCCCTGGGGGAACTGAGTGGCTGATCTGAGTCTCAGCCCTGAGTGGCTGTCCTGAGGTGGAGGAAGAGCACCGGTCTGTTGGAGCTGATGGAGGCTCTGGAGAAGGAATTCTACTCACGGATACTGGTCAGAAAAGCTTGCAGTAACTGCCAGACCAGAGTGCAGGCCAGGAGAGGAGTAAACACTGCTCCCTTGATTATGTCACCTTTGAGGAACTGAGGTCCCCAGAATATACCCTCCTCTTGACAAAGAACTCAAAAGTAACTGGCTGTGAAAATGCCCAAAAAAGGGGAAAAGTAAGACTACAGAAGGTTACCTTCTTGGTGAACAGGTATGTTCTTCCATTCTTTCAGATGAAGAAGAATAATGCATACCATCAGAGGAAGATATAAAAGTCAAGGTATCTGAATCCAAAACCTCCAAAATAAATATGCAATGGTCTCAGGCCATGGAAGAGCTCAAAAAGGATTTTGAAAATCAAGTAAAGACATGGAGGAAAAATTGGGAAGAGAAATGATAACAATGCAAGAAAATGATGAAAAGCAAGCCAACAGCTTGCTAAAGGAGACACAGAAAAATGCTAAAGAAAAAAAAATACTTTTAAAAATAGACTAAATTGGGGGCAGAGCCAAGATGGCAGAGTACATAGACACACATACACTAGCTCTGAACCCACAGCCCATAAATTATCTGTAAAAAAGAACTTCCAACACATTCTGGAGCAGCAGAAGCCACAGAACAACAGAGCAGACGAGATTTCTGTTCCAGAGAGCCTGAAAACCTCTGGCAAAAGGTCCTTGCACTGTGGACCTGGAGCCCAGCCTTCCTTGGCCGTGTGGCACCTAGAGGAGCAGATATGAACAGGCTTCAGGGACAGAATTTCCAGCTGCCACACACGTCCCTCCACCCACAGGTGACAAGGGTTGGTGAGAGAGTCTTCTTGGCTTGTCAAGAGGGGAGAGGGGTGCCCCCATAACTCAGGCCCCCTCGGGAGGCAGCAGCAGAGGCAGGAGCAGACCTGGGCTCCCCAAGCAGGCAGGAGCCTGGATCCATTGTTGAAGGTCTCTGCATAAACCCCCTGAGGGAACTGAGTCCCATCTGGTGGCCCTGCCCCACCTGAGCAGCTGAACTTAATCTCACACTGAATAGCAGCCCTGCCCCTGCCCAAAGCCCTGAGGCTGGGAACCAGCATTTGAATCTCAGACCCCAAGCACTGGCTGGGCAGATCTGGAGGCAAAGTGGGTGTGAAGAGAATATTCAGAAGTCAAGCCACTGGCTGAGAAAATGCCCTGAAAAGGAAAAAAAATAAGACTGTAGAAGGTTACTTTCTTGGTGAACAGGTATTTCCTCCCTTCCTTTCTGATGAGGAAGAACAATGCTTACCATCAGGGAAAGACACAGAAGTCAAGGCTTCTGTATCCCAGCCCACGCAATGGGCTCAGGCCATGGAAGAGCTCAAAAAGGATTTTGAAAATCAAAAAACAGAGGTGGAGGAAAAACTGGGAAGACAAATGAGAGACATGCAAGCAAAGCATGCAAAACAATTAAACACCCTGCTAAAGGAGACCCAAAAAAATGCTGAAGAAAATAACACCTTGAAAAATAGGCTAACTCAATTGGCAAGAGAGGTTCAAAAAGCCAATGAGGAGAAGAATGCTTTAAAAAGCAGAATTAGCCAAATGGAAAAGGAGATTCAAAAGCTCACTGAAGAAAATAGTTCTTTCAAAATTAGAATGGAACAGATGGAGGCTAATGACTTTATGAGAAACCAAGAAATCACAAAACAAAACCAAAAGAATGAAAAATGGAAGATAATGTGAAATATCTCATTGGAAAAATAGACTAACTCAAATAGTAAGAGGCTCAAAAACCAATGAGGAGAACAATGCTTTAAAAAGCAGAATTGACCAAATAAAAAAGGGGATTCAAAAACTCACTGAAGAAAATAGTTCTTTAAAAACTACAATGGAGCAGATGGAAGCTAATAACTTTATGAGAAACCAAGAAATTAAAAAACAAAACCAAAACAATGAAAAAACAGAATACAATGTGAAATATCTCATTAGAAAAACAACTCACCTACAAAATAGATGCAGGAGAGACAATTTAAAAATTATGGGACTACCTGAAAACCATGATCAAAAGAAAAAAAGAGCTTAGACATCATCTTTAATGAAATTATCAAGGAAAACTGCCCCAATATTCTAGAAGCAGAGGGCAAAATAAATGTTGAAAGAATCCATTGATCACCCCCTGAAAGAGATCTGAAAAAAAAATACTGCTAGGAATATTGTAGCCAAATTCCAGAGTTTCCAGGCTAAGGAGAAATTATTGCAAGCAGCCAGAAAGAGATAGTTTGAGTACTGTGGAAATACAATCAAGATAACATAAGATCTAACACCTTCTGCATTAAGGGATCAAAGGGCTTGGAATATGATATTCCATAAGTCAAAAGAACTAGGATTAAAACCAAGAATCACCAGCTATAATACTTCAGGGGAAAAATGGTCATTCTTTGAAATAGGGGACTTTCAAGCATTCTTGATGAAAAGACCAGAGCTGAATAGAAAATATGACTTTCAAACACAAGAATAAAGAGAAGCATGAAAAGGTAAACAGGAAAGAGAAACCATACGGGACTTACTAAAGTTGAACTGTTTACATTCCTACATGGAAAGACAATATTTGTAACTCTTGAAACTTTTCTCAGTTTGAGTGGTTGGAGGGATTATACACATATAGGCAAAGGGCACAGGAAGGAATATATTGGGAGGAAAAAGAGAGAAATGGAATGGGGTAAATTATGTCTCATAAAAGAGGAAAGAAACATTTCAGTGGAGGGGAAAAAGGGGGAAAGTGAGAGGGAAAACCTGAAACTTACTCTCATCATATTTGCCTTAAGGAGGGAATAACATGCACACTCAATTTAGTATGAAATCCATCATACACTACAGGAAAGTAGGGGAGAAAGGGATAAGTAGGGAGAGGGGATGATAGAAAGGAGGGCCAGTGGAAGAAGGGACTAATTACAAGTAAATATGTTAGGGGAGGGAAAAGGTCTAAAGAGAGAACAGAATAAATAGTGGGCAGGATAGGATGGAGGGAAATATAGTTAGTCTTTTACAGCATGACTATTATTGAAGTTGTTAGCAAAACTACACATATATAGCCTGTATTGAATTGCTTGTCTTCTCAGTGGGGATGGGTGGGGAGGAAGGAAGGGAGAGAAGTTAGAACTGAAAGTGTAAGGAATGGATGTTGAGAATTGTTTTTACATACACCTGGGAAATAAGAAATACTTGTAATGGGGCATAGAAATCTATCTTGACCTACAAGAAAAGAGAGAAGACGGAGATAAGGAAAGGGAGAGGTGTGATAGAAGGGAGGGCAGATTGGGGGATGGGGTAATCAGAATACATGGTATCTTGGGGTGGGGGAGGGGAAAGATGGGGAGAAAATTTGGGACTTAAAATCTTGTGGAAATGAATGTTGACAACTAAAAATAAATTAAATAATTAAAAAAATTTAAAAAGCAAAAAAAAAAAAAAAGCAAGTTGATCCTGTTCTTACAAGATTATGCTTCAAATGGCATACATCTTTCATTACCTGCTCTAGTTTTTTTGGAGAACTAGCGTAAGCTCACTCTCTGTGTTTATTCATATAAATTGCTGGTCTTGGGGTTTTTCAAACTCTTAGGTATGGTTCACAACCCATGTGGGAGACTGATTTAAAGTAGTGGATACCCAATTGGGAAAGACAGGAAATCAGATGTACAGAAAGTTTCATCAGCTAGCTTAAGGGAGAATTTCAGGACAGTAACAAAAAGTTACTGCTGTGTAAGTGAAAAATAGAAGAAACGAAATTAAAGAAAGGAAGAGATTCTTTAGATTGAGTTAGCTGTGAGAGCTGACTAAATTCAGAAGCGTTCTGCAGGTGCTCCTTGCATATTAGTGAAAAAGAGATCTATGGTTTCTGGTAACTCATTATAGAAAGCAGAATACCTCTGTGTGAAGAGCTGGTTGAGCTTGTCTACATCACTTTTAATAGTAGGTAAATATTGCAAGAATTTATAGCACTTTCTTTGTTCAATTATTATCTCCTTTGATCATTACAGCCCTGTGAGGTAGGTGTTCTTACTATCCATTTTACAGATGAAGAAAATGAGGCAAATAAGGGTTAAGTGTCTTTCCCAAAGTTACACAGCTACTAAGTGTCTGAAGTTTGAACTAGGTCTTCCTCTTAGGGCCATTGTGTTACATACTACACCATCTAGCTGCTGTTTAGTGCAACTTATAGCTTAAGAGTTATGAAATGTGGTCAGGAAGATCTTGTAGTTCTTATAGAAGCTTTATTGACTGGTGATTTCCGCAGTTCCTGGAAGATCATCATAGAAAGCAGAGTCCTTTTCTGTGAAAGGGTGGCTACATTTACCTGTATTGCTCTTTAGCACCACCTACAGCTTGAGAGAGGGAAACTTCTCTGAGACCAGCGAGCAGAGGCAGACATAAGCAAGGTTTAAGGCTTGTTGTTGAAGTTGCTTTATAACACTTCAGCACCCAGCCAAGGGAACAGACCTAGAAAACTTTTTATCCCAGCCTCAGGGCTACTGTTTCACCGATAGATGTTGCTGCTACTGTTGCTTCATTTAAAGAACTTGAGAAAGAACTCCAAAGAAACACTTTCATTACAGAAAGAAAGTGGAGAGGCTCAGGAGTGGAGCGAGTGATTCCTAGATGTATTTCCCCTGGCAAAGGGATTTCCCTACTCAGATGCCTTGCTGCTAGATTTTTAAAAGAAATTTGGGCCACTTTCTTCCCTTGCTTACTATGAATTGGTACTTTGTTTTTCTTACTGTTGTTATGTCATGTCTAACTCTTTGTGAGCCCATTTGGCTTTGTCTTGGCAAAGATACTGACAAGGTTTGTCATTTACTTCTCCAGTGAATTAGTAGGAGAGTATGACCAAGATACATGGATAGACATTTTGATATTTATGCTTGTACCTTTTATTGAATAATTATTATTCTTGTCTTCTCAGCATATACTTCATGTTCAAGAATTAATAGTGTCATTGAGACTGCCCTGTGTAAATGGAAAACATACCACTGAGGGCTCAGGAGATATAGTAGTGAGTAATAGGAATATATCTCTCCACATCAGAGTTATCCCTAGGAAGGTAAGGCTCACCTGTTACTACAACATAAGGACACATCAGCCCCTTCTTTGAGAAAACTCTCCAGACCTGCTAGTATGTGCTAGAGGTTGAGTGAGTTAGTCCACGTGCCATGCTTTGATAGCACCCATTCTCATGTTATACTAAGTGTATCATGCTTCTAAAGCTGGATACATTTAACAACTTTTTCTTCCCGTCCTCTCATTTTATTTTAAACATTTTTTAAAATCTATCTTCTTTTACCAGTAATGCCCTATTTGCTAAATCTAGCGACCTTATCTCAATTCTCACCCTTCACAAAGGTGCCTTGCCCATTGTAGGTGATCATAGACTCACTGTAGCATGTAACACTATTAATTACCCTTCTCCTTCGGGATACTCTTCTCTTTTGGTTTTCAAGACACTCATCTTTTCTTTTCTGCTCTTAACAATCTGTCCACTCCATGTCATTCTTATTTTATCCATGGCATGCATATTACTCATACCTGTCTCATACCAAAGTCTCTAAGTACTTTGTCTCTGTAACCCAGGAAAATAATCAAAGTATTTAGGGCAGATGATAGAGAATGAAAAAGGACCTTTTTATGGAGACAATATGGTTCAGTGGAAAGAGAGCTGGTCTTGTAGTTAGAAAGATCAAATTTCAAGAAGACCTTCCTCTGACACATATTGTCTATGTGACCATGGGCAATTGCTTTGACCTTTCAGTGGCAAAAGGAATTCCCTAAGATTCTCTAAGTTTCAAAAGTAGTTATAATCTACATTATACTGAAATATAATAATAATCAGAGGTAATTATAATAGACATAAGTGCAGGAAGATTTTTTTTATGCCAGGAGTTTCTGATCCCAATGAAAAAACAAGTCCTTTTCTCTTCAAAATAGACTTTAAGTTCTAAGAACATAAAAAAGTAAGATAGACTAACTTTCAATAGGCATAAAATAATTATGATTTCTATGGACTAGTTTAAGAATTGTCTTGATGTCTTAAAAATAACTGAAAGGGAGAGTTTTCTACAGATCAGACTTTGCTATAAGCCTTGTCCTATGGGAGGTGAAATGAAGAAAAGAATCCTACAAAGCATTCAGCCTTTTCTCTGCATTTCCTGCAGAGTAATCATTCATGCATCTAAATCTGACAATTTAGGAAATATCATGATGCTGTCATAATGCATTAAGAAAGCACTCAAAAATTAAAATAATTTAATGGACATATTACCTAAACGAACTTGTTTTCAGCCAGACATTATAAGTTGTAATGTGTTTTTTAATGTAATAATCTCATAATATTTGTGCAGAACTAAAATATATGCTTATTCTGTTGATTTCTTTCACACTGTCAATGTTCTCATTATCACATTCAATAAAATGATTGCAGAGAATAAAGATTGAACAAGATAAAATCCAGTTGTATTCACACAGTGAAAAATTAATGCTATACATTATTTCCTGGGGAAAATAAGTTTTCCAAAAGTAAGATGATTCTAATCTTGGTTCAATGCAGGGTCACCTTTAGAGTTTACTTTGTGTATCTTCCAGTTTTGCAGTATAATTATAATCATGGAATTCTACAGTCACTAAAGATTTAAGACTGAGGGTCACTCCAAGGACAATGGAAAAGTGCATGTGGGCATAACAAGGCTGCCCTAAATTGCCAATTAAAATTTTAAAATGAAAAGTGGCATAAATGAAGCAGAAAGAAAAAAATGGAAAATAAAGTGGACCACAAAAAGTGGATAAATGGAAGGATAACTAGATGATGATGGGCAGTTTCCAAATGATCTCATGAGATTCAGAAAAAGGCCCTATCATGTTAGATAGACCCCATAAGGAAGATTTATGAGTCAAATAAACAAGGGTCATATGGGATGAGAAAGTGTGGAGAGACTATGATCCATTCTGTTGGAAGGAGATCTATTGTATTACAGACTCATCAGAATAACAAAATATTATCTATCTTAAGAATTGAGAATCTTAATATCTGTTTCTGAGATATGTTATATACTAGTGCCTTTATATCCTATGAGTAAACATAGCAAAAGATAGTGGTATTATTGCTAAGTCACCTGGATACATGAAGTTAAACACAGGAGCCAATAATAGCCATGTATCACTCCTTGACCATCTCATAGACTCAATGATTGTTTGGCCATCCATCCTTGTACCCAAGCTAGAGGCCATAACTTTGAGGTTTCAATACTTTCACCTTTATAACTTCTACTTTGGGGATATTATCTACAAAATGGCTACTATCTCTCAAAGAACAGTATTTTAGTGAGATCTCAACCAGGCTTTACTTCACTCCCTCCTATATAGCTGTTTCCTCAAAGATTTCCCAATTCTTCCCCCCTACCCAATTCCTACCCCACCCAATTCTATAACTACAAATAGTAATAAAATTAATTCTGCTGTTGTTCCTAGAACAAGTCTACCAATATAGTCCCCACTGACTCCTCACCATCTCTCATTAACTTTTTCTACCCAGGAAATCACTATGCATTTTGTCTCCTGCATTGGAATGTAAAGTCCTTGTAAGGTTGGTCTTTAAGTTCATATTTGCATCCCCATCCCTCAGCTCAGTGCTTGGAAAATAATAAAGTATGTAAGAATTTTTATTTCTTTCATTCACTCACCAAAAAATGTGCAGATATTATTGTGCCATAATTCTAGATACAATAGAAGGAGGTAAAGGGAATCTAGATGCATGATTCTTTGAACAGGACATTGGATTTGGGATTTGGAAACAACTGTTTTTGCACATTGGAAAATGAACCTTGGCAATAATTTCATCATTACTATTCATTTATTTAGGCATCAAAATTGAGACCCAAAGAAAGGGAAATGACTACTCTAAGGTCACATAGATTTTACATTGCAAAATGGTCCTGGATCTACATAACTTTAGAGCAAAGAATTTCAATTATTTGAGTCCATTTCCATATTTCACAAAAAGAATGATGAAACTAGTTTCTTTTGGCCTCTAAACTAGCTTTTTAAATGTAATTCCATTTTTTATGTTGCTGTTTTATGTTGTTATTATTTCTTTGCCTGAGTTTGTTTGTTTGTCTGTTTTTTAAATGGCCTTTAAAACGGCTAAGTAGATTAGTCACTGTTGCTCAAGGACCTCATCAGGGTGGTTGCTATTATCTCCCTTCCAAAGGTTTTAATGGGATAGTAGCACTGTTCAACCACTAAGGGACCCAGGAGACAAGTAGAGAGTAAAGATCCTTAAGGGAATAGTTACTAAGTGACATTACCAGGAGGAATTGTTTTAGTGAGCATTAATTAAAGCATGATGAAGTCCATCAGGAGACATTTTGCATATAAATAGCCATAATTTTGAAGATTTTCAGTTTGGGGGAGTTTATTTGTATGGGAATTGTTTGAAAGAAGTAAGTTGTACTCCTTTATCTACCGAATGTCTAGAATGAGGGCAAAGATTGTTGACTTTTTGTGATGTTCCTCATGGATGAGAGAGGATAGTAATTGAACACCAAAACGTCTGATGAGATTAAAGTACCAAAATTTTCAGTGAGGCGGGATGTGTATGAGTTGTCAGGCTAATTAGACAGATTTCAAATAGTGACCAGATGCTTAGATTTTGAGATAGCACAGTAAAGACCAGGGAAGTTATATTTATTGCAATTATATTTATTAACAAAATGTTTTCCTTACCAGTTTTTACATGTATGTAGAAATAACCATTAACAGTAAATAATCTCATTTTCATTGCTTTGATTCCAGTATAATGTGAACTTTTTTAAATTAAATTTTATTTTATACCATTTAGTTTTGTGATACTGAAAATTAGTTTCAGCTGACTTAAGTTAGAATTATACTTAAATTCAGAAATCACAATAGTGGCATTCTGATTTATGAGTTTTTCAGGGAAGCTAGGAAGCACAGTAAAGAGGGTGCCAGGCCTGGTGTCAAGAACACCTGAGTCTAAATCTTGCTTCAGAACTTACTAACTCTATGACACCAGGGCAAGTCACAACCCCAGTTTGCTTCAGTATTCTAATCTATAATATAGTAATCTAATCTATAATAATAATAAGAATACTACCCAGATTGCTTTGAGGACCAAATAAGATAATTTTTATCATGCTTAGCTCTGTACTTGACACGTAGTAAGCACTATATAAATGTTAGTAAATAAAATAAATTACTGTTACTACTATTAAAATGCTCTCCAAATTGTATGATTCTTAACGTCTTCTAAAAGCTTTTCTACCACTCTGTAGGATGGAAAGAGCTCTGCTTGAAACTGAAGGTTGTTTTGTATTTTCATGGTCAAGGAATTCATGCCTATGACAGTCTACTGCTGATGACTGTCTTAATGAATAGATGTAATTATTCTCACAAAAATATTCCTATTATTTTCCCAGGATCACACTTGATATCATTTCAGTTTAAGAGCTGTAAGAGCTTGTTCTATAAAGGCACAACCTTTAAGGAAACAGGAGCATCTCTCCAACATGATAAAACAATGGAGTAAAAAGGTACAGAAAATGAATCCACACAATTATACATCCGAAATAATGGATATTAAGGATCATCCAATGGATATAGGCAGACCACAGTAAATTGAAAATGAAGAATTACAAAGGAGTAGCTGTGAAAAAATGTCATTAGAGAAATGTATGAATAGAAAAGATGGTAAAATTACCTACCAGAATAAAGGATAATTAATGGACAATCTGACAAAAGTGATGCATTGATAATCATACAATATCAAAAGAAAGAGAAGAAACTTCCATCCTGGCCTTCTTTCCTTCTCCAGGCACAATGGGTTTACCAACTATGACAAATTTATTGGAATACACACAAGAGTTACATTAATGGTCTTCAATCTGTGTGTGTCCCTTCATTTCAAAGAGGACCAATGACATCACAAAGAGATATCTTGACTTGTGTGTAAATTGGATTTAAGTGAGGCATAGATACACATAGTCATCACTCTCACTCTCTCTTTCTAGGTATGAAAGTCCAATGGCAAGATAAAGACTAGAATGACTAGTGATGGCCCAGGATGCAGTGAATAACCTTGGTATCTTTGATGTCTGACCAAGCTCTCAGTTCCCCCAGTGTCTGCTTCAGCCACCTACGTGGGTATTTGGACAAATTGTTCTTGTCTACCCATTCCACTAGTGGATGTTTTCACAGGTTTGGGGCAGACATCCTCCTAACTCACTGGCAGGTTTGAAATCTGAAATCCAGTTTAGTCTATCTGTCAAGATAAATTTATCAGGGTCTGGTCACTGTGCATGGTATAACTTTTTGGGGTCACAGGTGAAAGTTGGATGAAAGGTTGATGAACAGCCCTGAAAAGGGCTTAGCAAGCCGTCATGTTAAAAGTGCTACTCCTTGTTGAATTCCCATTATATCCCCTACTGTAGTATCAAAGGGCAATTGAAGGACAAGAGAATACTACATGTATACTTATTTGAGTAGCTTGTTCTCACATGTGATAAATGTTTTTCATGTAATGAAACATGAGAAAGAGTTAAGTCCTACAGGAGGACCATTAGTAACTGAGACCTTTCCCTTAATATTTCCAAATTTTTCTAGACCTACTTGAAAATCATATGATTCGCTTTCATTTAACTGAGAACTCTGCCTGCTAGATGTAACTATTTTTTCATTCACTTAAATCTAAATGATGCAGCTGAACAAATTACATTAATTAGATTAGGCAAAATGCATAATGATGTCAAAAACACCAATGGAAGCTGACATGTATTCTCTAACCATTAATAAAAATTAACAAGAGACTTCATTATATTAAAGTGAAAAATGCCTTTCTATATTAGAAGCCTCATAGAATTCTTTAGTTTTCAGGGAACTGTGAGCTACCTCAACCGCATATCAACATAAAGCTAGAGAGCGGTTAAAAGCATGCCACAAAGACTGTTTGCTGTTAATTTGACTCAATTCTTGGTGGCTGATGCAACTTAACTTGAGGATAGCCAAGAAAGATGCCAGAAACTGTCTTGACTACTGCTTTCATGTACACTAAATAATTAGGAATTTGCTGTTGTAGTGGCCCCAGACAAAAACAACTTTCCCTTTACTTAGAGACTACTCTATAAATACCTGCTCAGGCAAGGGCACAAACAATCTCTGCACATACCAATAGGTACAGTGAATAATAAATCTATTTTGCACAGGTAGAAGAAGGAAAATACTTCATAGCTCTATCTTCCTATGATCCTTCCATTTCTCCATTCCTTTATTTTGGCCTTTCAACCAAAAACGTCAAGAAAACTAAACCAATACTGCCTTTTTAGAGACATTCCATGAGTCAGTCTATCCCATCTAAAATCATTTTGAGATAGACTCATAAGCTCCATTGTCCCACGTAAAGTTTACACTGTCTGGGTAATAGCTTTGCTTTTGGACTGACTGCTATGCACCAGACCATATTTATTCAAACATCTTCCCTTGTACATCATCTTTTTAAACATAATCTAAATAACTTAAGAAAATAGGTATCCCAAATGCAATTTTCTTATCAAGTGTTGTATTTACTTCAATGAGGTTCCGTTACACTGTTAAATATAGTAAGAAAAAACTGACCTTTACATAGTATTTTTGAGTTTTCCAGGAAATTTTTATTTGCTATTTCACTTGAGCTTCATAACAATTCTCTGATTTAAAAGCAGAAATATTATTAGCATATTTTTACTTTTTTTTTATTTTTACCTTTTTATTTACTTTTCAGATAAAAAAATTGAGGCTAATATAATGATTAATTTATTTACTTAAGGTCACACAGTTGGTGTTAGAGGCAATATTTATACACAGGTCTTACTTACTCCAAGTCCAACATATTATCTACTTCAAATTGCTTCATAATAGGAAGGATAAATCTCAGTACTTGCTCATTAAGAAATTGTAGACCAATAAGAGAAATGAAGTAATTTTGAAGGTCATAAGTTTACAAACTGAAAGGATCTCAGAGACTTTCTAGTCTAATTCCCCAATTTTATAATTTGACAATGTCAAGATACTTGTTTAAGGTCATAGAAGTAGCAAGGAACAGAAGAAGAATTGAAACCAAGCACTTTGACTCCAGAACCGCGTCTTTCTCAGTTAAAGATGCTAACATTTTTTTAATAGCAAAAGGAATGTTAAATGATGATTTGTAGGTGCAATAAATGACAATGTTGATATACCAAGAACTGATAATAAATCAATTCTAAATTAATCAGCTAACTAAACTAAAGGTAGTTTTTATTGCACATAGGATAAGACAGATTATCATTTATTTATTTATGTTTTGCCATTTTGCCTTTTATAGCAGAAAAGATCTTATAAGTACAGAGGAATAAACTGAGGTCTTAAGAGACTAAATGATGTACCCTAGAAAGCTAGGTGGCACAGTATATAGTGTACTGTGTCTAGAAAGAGAATGACAACTTCAAAACCACTCTCATATTTACAACCCCTTCACATAGAAAATACAAATATCATTATACGTATGTGACTACACTAAAAATGAGGCTTTTAATGCTTAGATAATTTGCTCAAGGTCACATAGTTAACATACAATATATTATATATATATGCATATAATGACACCTATGAGATAGAGGTCTTAATGGTCAGTAATATCAACATTTAAAAACATAACTAATGCTTGTGATCATTTGATTTTGTAAGCTATTTTAACTTTTCTATTCAGTAAACTATTTAATTCAGAACTTCAAAAAGAAATACAAAATGACTGAAGCAAATAATTAGATTTAGATTATCATATTCATTCTTTCTAATTCAACCATTCAATTTGTATTATAGTACAGCAGAGCAAGCATTGCTTGAGACTTTAATGTAAATCTGATACTTACTCCATGTGTGCCCTCAGGCAAATTGCATAATCTATCTGGGCCCACATTCCCTCACCTGTAAAATGAGGGGATTAGACTGGACCATCTTTGAAGCCCATTTCATCTTTAGAGCTGTGATTGAATCACACGCATTTATTAGGAAAACCCTGGGGGAAAGAAAAGTAAGATTGCAAAACATTCTTTTATAAGCAGAATTTCTACAGAATCACAGAATTTAAGAATTAGAAGAGAGATATGTGGTCAGGTAATCCAATCCAAACCTGGAAAAGAACCTTGCTTGCAATATATATGAGAAGTAGTTAACTCAATTTTTCTTGAAGATCACCAGGAAGGGTCAATGTCTCACATCTCTTACAGTAGACTAATCCACTTTTTGATTGCTATAGTCAGGAAGTTGTGTTGTCATGGTTTTTGTTTCTTCCTTGCATTACATTGAAATTTGCAGCTTCTTTTTTTTACTTCAGGAGTTTGATTTTAGTTATTTTTAAAAATGTTATTTATTTTCAGTTTTCAACATTCACTTCTACAAAATTTTGAGTTTCAGATTTTCTCCCCATCTTCACTTCACCTCACCCGAGCACAGCATGTTTTCTGACTATCCTTTTCTCCCTTCTGCCTTCCCTTCTATCACATGCACTCCCATCTCCTTCCCTTCCATTTTCCTGTAGGGCAAGATAGATTTCTATACCCCATTGTCTATATGTCTTATTTCCCAAATGCATGTGAAAACAATTTCTAACATTCATTTTGAAAACTTTGAGTTCCACATTCTCTGCTTTCCCCCCCTCTCCATCCACACTCATTGAGAAGGCAAGGAATTTGATATAGGTTATACATGTATAATCATGCAAAACATTTCCATAACAATCATATTGTGAAAGACTAACTACATTTCCCTCTACTCTGTCCCACACTCCATTTATTCTGTTGTCTGCTTGGACCTGTCACTCTACCTGTCACTGCTTATGATTAGCCCTTCCCCCATCTTCCATTCCTTCTGTTATTCCCCCTCTCTTATCCCCTTTCCTCCTGCTTTCCTGTAGGGTGACATAAACTTCCATACCTAATTGAATATGAAGCCAAAATCTGATGAAAAGAAGCCTTTCCTATTCCCTCTCATCTTCCCCTTCTTCCTTTCCATTATAAAAGCTCTTTCTTGCCTCTTTTATGTGAGATGATTGATTACATTCTATCTCTAACTATCTCTTTCTCCTAGTATATTCTTCTCCACAATTAATTTTCTTTTTTAGGTATCATCCCTTCACATTCAGCTCACTCTGTGCCCTCCTCTCTATGTCTCTCTCTCTCTGCCTCTCTGTCTCAATCTCTTTCTCTCTGTCTCTCTCCTTATGTATGTATGTACACACATATATATGCCTACGCACATACATATATACATACATATATACACACAAACACAAACACACACACACACACACATATTCTCTCCAACTAAGTAACTTAACATTGAGAAAGGTCCCATGAGTTATAAATATCATCTTTCCATGTAGGAATGTAAACAGTTCAACTTTGATAAGTCCCTTACGACTTCTATTTCCTGTTTACCTTTTCATATTTCTCAAGTTTTGTATTTGAAAGTCAAATTTTCTATTCAGCTTTGGTTTTTGCAACAAGAATGCTTAGAAGCCCTCTTTTTCTTTGAAGTTCCATTTGATCCCCTGAAGGATTATACTCAGTTTTGCTGTGTAGGTGATTCTTAGTTTTAATCCTATCTCCTTGGACCTTTGGAATATCATATTTCAAGGCCTCTGTTCCTTTAGTGTAGAAGCCGCTCAACCTTGTGTTATATTTGTTGTATTTTCACAATACTTGAATTGTTTCTTTATGGCTACTTATAATATTTTCTCATTGACCTGGGAATACTGGAATTTGGTTACAGTATTCCTAAGAGTTTTCCTTTAGGGATCTCTTTCAACAGGTGATTGGTGAATTCTTTCCAGTTCAATTTTACCCTCTGGTTCTAGACTATCAGGGCAGTTTCCTTTCATAATTTCTTAAAAGATGATGTCTAGGATCTTTCTTTTTTGATCATAGCTTTCAGGTAGCCCAATAATTTTAAAATTATCTTTCCCGGATCCTTTTTCCAGGTCAATTGTTTGTTTATTTGTTTGTTTATTTTTTCCACTGAGATATTGCACATTTTCTTCTGTTTTTTTTCTGTTGGTTTTGTTTCATAATTCCTTAATTTTCTTAAAGTCATTAGCTTCTTTTTGTTCCATTTTAATTTTCAAGGATAATTTTGTTCAGTGAACTTTTGGACCTCTTTTTCCATTTGACCCACTCTGCTTTTTAAGGTGCTCTTTTCCTCATTGAACTTTTGGACCTCTTTGACCGTTTGGGTTAGTCCAATTTTAAAGCTTTTATTTTCTTCAGTATTTTTGAGGGTTTCCTGTAGCAAGGTGTTGACTCATTTTTCATGATTTGCTTGCACCTCTCTCATTTCTCTTTCCAGTTTTTCTTCTACTTCTCTTACTTGAATTTCAAAATCCTTTCTGATTTCCTCCATTACCTGAGACTAATTCGTATTTTTCTTGGAGGCTTTTGATACAGGAGTTTTGGCTTTGTTGTATTCTTTTGGTTGTATGTTTTGATCTTCCTTTTCACCAATGAAGTAAAAAAATGCCTCTTCACCAAAAAAGTAAAAATCTGTAGTCTGGTTTGTTTGTTTTTTATCCATGTTTACTCATTTACTCAGCTAGTTACTTGACTTTTGAGTACTTTGTCAAGTCTAGGGCTCTGGAAGCATCCTCCACTTCAGCAGTAGTTGCCATCCTGGGGCTGTGACCAGACCACACTCCCCTCTCAGACAGGTAAGAGACCTTTCCCAGTGACCTTCAAATCTATCTTTGGCATTTGTGGGTTAAGAATTATAGAAAACACAGCAGTTTCAAGAAATTCATTTCCCTAGGGCCTGTTCCAGCTTAGTGTGCTCTGGTGTGGCCTATGCCAAACTATACTCCATACACAATATGATGCAATTAGACCCTTCCTGTTGACCTTCTAGATTGTCATAGGCTAAATTTTCTTCAGTCTGTCATTTTGTGACTTCTGCTGTTCTAGAATTAGTTTAGTGTCATTTTTTACAGGTTTATTGAGAGATCTGGTATGAGAGCTCTAGCAGGTCCCTGTTTCTACTCTGCCATCTTGGCTCTTCTTGGTCCCCATAATCATTTCTTTAGAGCAAAAAGGGATCTTAAAAATCATGCAATAGAAGTGTTTTATTTTACAGATGAGAAAACTAAGTCTTATAATTTTTAAGGGAATTGTCCATGGTCAAATGAGAAATAAATAAGAAAGGCAGGATGCAATATAAGTTTTCCTCTATTCTTTACACTATATTATACCTTTATCTCCTTATCTAAGTGATGGGGATTACACTTCAAGACTTCTCTGAATCCACAAGATTAGCCAGCAACATCATGGATTTTTGCCATGTTCTGGTAATACATATCATATGAAGAATTCTTGAAACTGTTAATGAATAATTGCCATAATGGATTTAATTAATCCCTGTGAAGAAATAAATGTCAACACTAAGGTCTAACAAAATCCTGACTGTGACTTTTATTTGGATTCAGAAGTACTCTGTTAAATGCAGTAAATGTGTTACACCACTCTATTTATATTATCTTTGCAGCAATTAACTGGGTTCTTATCAGTGGGTTCATAAAATGATACATCTGTACTGTAAAGTATTATACTGAGGTACTTATCCAATAAAAATGAATGAAATGTTATGATATAGTCGTATTTCATTTGTATTTAATTTTTAAATTACAGATGCAAATAATTTGAGAAGAAAATTTACAATTTGTCCTAATAACGCTCATCTGAATCAGTTATGGCTACCAGCAAATAATAGAATAAAATACATGTGCTGAAATTTGTATGAAATTTTATCAATATTGAATCAAATATTCTAGATCAATTTCAGTGCTCCCCTCAGAGACTATGTTTTTGATATTGGATTTATTTGGCATTATGGAATCAAGTCACTGTATACTTAAATCCATGAGGAGGAAAAAGCATTTGTTAAAGGCATACTCTGTGTCAGGCACTATGTTAAATTATTTACTAATATAATCTCCTTTAATCTTCAAAACCATCCTGGGATGTAGATTTTTTTTTACATACCCATTTTAGAGTAGAGGAAATTAAGGCAGAAACAGATTAAGTAACTGGCCCAGGGTCACATGCCTGGTAAATGTGTGAGGCTGGATTTGAATTCAGGTCTTTCTGACTCCATGCCCTGTGCTCTGTGTAGTATACCACCTGGATGCCTGTAAATTAATGTCAAAAATAAAAATATAACAACTAATAATACATTGTAAAGGAAGATAATGATGAAAAAGATAAATTCTCACAGGAGTGTGAAAGTTTCAACCTGATTCATGTTATCAAGTATTCATTAAACTCTTAATAAGAATCCACCATTTTCTGGGTACTATACTCAACTTTGGGGATACAAAAAACAAAAAAAAAATTCTGACCTCAAAGACCTTAATAGAGGAATATATGTATTAAAAAAAAATAATTTCACTGAAGGAGAGAGAACTGGTGTTACAAATAATCATGCAGATCCACACCCCCACCTCCTGACCCCAGAATGATAAGTTCTAAAGGATAAGATTCAATTCTTGAGACTTACCCAAAATGCCTGTCTCTCCCATTCTTTGGTTCATTGATTTCGCCTAGTACAGTACAGAAAAATCTGTAAATATGTCATAGCCCATATCTAAGTTTTCCCAATTGTGGGTAATAGCATCCCATCTGATATATAGGAATTTATGTGGGATAAAACGCTACCTTTAGAATCAGAATATTTATATTCAAATCCTGCTGCTGACAATATTTTGGGGACCTTGGGCAAGCCATTTAACTATATTGGATTTTTGTTTTTATTTATTTGTAAAAGAAGGATATTGTATTTGGTGACCTATGAGATCATTGCAGCTCTATATCTCTAATTCTACAAAACTAATGAAAGGTGTAGTCATTTAAGATACTATTTATTCCTATGGAAGAGTTTGGTATTGAAAGGGAGAATATATATATATATATATATATATATATATATATATATATATATATATATATATATATATATATATATATGTGTGTGTGTGTGTGTGTGTGTGTGTGTGTGTGTGTGTGTGTGTGTGTGTGTGTGTGTGTGTGTGTGTATACTATTTTTTTAAAACAGTGGACAGGAAAGGTCCTGTTGCACCAGTCTGAGGGAGGAGCACAGTCCAGTGTGGGCTACAACCAACACAAGACAGGTCCCCAGAGTAGGTTTCAGGGGACTGAATCAGTGGCAGTTGATGTGGTTTCTAGACTTCTAAACCCACAAATGCTAAAGATAATTTAGAAGATCAGTAGGAAAGGTCTGTGGGACCTGAGTGAGAGAGGAGCTTAGTACCACCCTGGGCTCTGCCCTAGAGTGGTGGTGGTAACAGTAGCTACTATGGCAGCAGCAGCAGAGCAGCTTCTGTAGCTCAGCTCACAGAAGGTAGGAGAATTGAGTGGCTGTTCATAGTGGGACTACAGGCATCCCTCCACTCGCTCTGAGGCACGATTTTCTTACATTGTGCTTGCATGAATCTGGGTGGTGGTCCTGGGGAGAGGAGGAGAATTGGAGTGTTGAAGCTTGTGGCAGAGGTGGAGAAGAAATCCTCCTCACAGTTTCAAGGCATAAAAGAGTGCTTGTGGTCACTCACAGAATAAAGCACAGGTCAAGAAAGGAGTAAGCACCTCTCTTTGGACCATACAACCTTGGAAGAACTAAAAATTTACAGGTCCCCAGAAATATCTCTGAAATCAGCTATACAAAACCCCTGAAAGTTGGGAAAGTGCACTCTCCACTGCATAAGAGAGTCCCATCATACAAAGAGCTAAAAAAGTCAAGTAATTGGCTGGGGAAATGAATAAGGGGAAAAAGAGAGGGAAAAAAATCAGATTATACCATCTTATTTTGGTGACAAGGAAGATCAAAAAATAGAACCCAAAGAAGAAAACAAAGTCAAATTTCTTACATCCAAAGCCTCCAAGAAAAAATCTGAATTGGTCTTAGGTCAGGGAAGAGTTCAAAAAGTATTTGGAAAATCAAGTAAGGGAAGTAGAGGAAAAACTTGAGTAAAAAACCAGAGTGATGTAAGAAAATCATGAAAGCTTGCTAAAGGAGACCCAAAAGATGCTGAAACAAATAACACCTTCAGAAACAGACTAAACCAGGTGGCAAAGTACATAAAAAAACCAAGGAGTAGAAGGATGTCTTAAAAAGCAGAATTGGACAAATGTAAAAGGCAGTTCAAAAGCTCACTGAAGAAAATAGTCCCTTAAATATTAGAATGGAGCAAATTAAAACTAATGACTCTATGAGAAATTATAAAACAAAAGCAAAGGAATGAAAAAACAGAAGACAATGTGAAATACCTCATTTGTAAAGCAATTGACCTAGAAACTAGATTCAAGAGGGACAATTTAAAAAATTATTGAACTACCTGAAAGCCATGATCAAAAAAAGAGCCTAGATGTCGTCTTTCAAGAAATCATCAAGGAAAACTTCCCTGATATTCTAGAACCAGAGGGTAAAATAGAAATGGAAAGAATCCACCAATCACCTCGTGAAAGAGATCCCAAAAGGTAAACTGCTAGGAATATTGTAGCCAAATTCAAGAGTTCCCTGGTCAAGGAGAAAATATTGCAAGCAAATAGAAAGAAGCAATTCAAGTATTTTGAAAATATAATTAGGATAACACAAGATTTAGAACTTCTACATCAATGGATCAGAGGAATTGGAATATGGTGTTGTGGAGGTCAAAGAAGCTAGGATTAAAACCAAGAATCACCTACTCAGCAAAACTGAGTATAATACTTCAATGGAAAAAAATAACATTCAATGAAATAGAGGACTTTCAAACATTGTTGATTAAAAGACCAGAGCTGAATAGAAAATTTGACTTTCAATGCAAGACTCAAGAGAAGCATGAAAAGGTGAACAGGAAAGGGAAATGATAAGAGACTTATTAAAGTTTAATTATCTACATTCCTACATGGAAAGATGCTATTTGTAACTCATGAGACTTTTCTCAGTATTAATGGAGTTGTAGGGAATGTATATATGTACATATACACACATATGCAGATATATACATACATAGATATATGCATATATCTGTATATACACACATATGTATATAAATACATACACATACATATAAACAGGTGTGTTTGTATATACACAGAGGACAGGGTGAGTTGAAAATGACGTGATGATATCTTAAAATTAAGGGATGAGAGAGGAATGTATTGGCAGAAGGAGAAAGGGAAAGGTCAAATGGAGTAAATTATCTCACATGAAGGAAGCAAGAAAAAGCTTTTAAAATGAAGTGGAAGAGGTGAGAGGTGAAAGGAGATGAACCTTACTCCCACCAGATTTGGCTGAAAGAGGGAATAACATACACACTTAATTGGGTGTGGAACTCTTTCTTCCCCTACATGAAAGTAAGGGGGAAGGGGATAAGAGAGTGTGGAGGGGGTGATAGAAGGGAGGGCAGATTGAGCAAAGGGGGTAGTCAGAATGCATCCTGTCTTGTAGTGGGGGAAGGAAGAGATGGGAAGAAAATTTGGAACACAAAATCTTGTAGAAGTGAATGTTGAAAACTAAAAAGAAAATTAATATAAAATGAAAAAAAGTGTAGGGTTTTAAGAATTCTACAAGCTATCTTGTTTCTGCCATCTATTTCCTATTTAATCCTGGGTAAGAGTCTTTTTGATAGAGCTAGCATTTTTACTACAATTTTGAACAGCAGTTGTGACAATGGACATCCTTGCTTCACCCCTGATCTTACAGGAAGGCTTCAAGTTTTTCTCCATTACAGATAACGTTTTCTCTTGATTTTGGATAGATAATACTTAGTATTTTAAGAGAGGCTCTATTTATTCTTGCTCTTTCCAGAGTTTTTAATAAGAATTGGTGGTGCATTTTGTCAAATGCTTTTTCTGCATCTACTGATATAATTATATGATTTTTTTTTTGGTTTTGTTATTAAGATGGTCAATTATTCTCATTATTTTCCTAATACTGAACCACCCCTGCATTCCTGGTATAAATCTCACCTGGTCGTAATGTAGTATAGAGCTGTAATCTACTTGATAGCAATTTATTTATTTACTTCAAATTTTATTATAAAATACATACAATATAAATATACAATATAAATTGTATTTTTTAATTCATAAAAAGTGATATTCCTTAAGGAAATGGTTCTACAGTTGTTGTTTTTATTCCATTTGTGCTCCCTTTGGTTTAGATAACAAAACCATATTTGCATCATAATAGGAATTTGGTAAGAATTTAACTATTTTTTCAAATATTTTTATAATATTAGGATTAATTGTTCTTTAAAGGTTTGGTAGAATTCACTTGTAGATTCATCTGGCTGAGAGAATTTTTCTTAGGTTGCTCACTGATGGTTTATTTAATTCCTTTTCATAAGATAGGGCTGTTTATTTTATTTCCTCTACTGTTAATCTGATCATTTTATGTTTGTGTTATCATTCATCCATTTTATTTAAATTGTCAGTTTCACTGACATATATGATTGGGCAAAACAACTTCTAGTAATTACTTTTAATTTCATCTTCACTGGTGGTTCATTCATCCTATTTGTTTTTGATACTAATAATTTGGGTTTTTTCCTTCTTTTTTTTAATTGAAGTAACCAATGCTTTCTTTTCTTTAATAAATCCAGTTTCTATTTTTATATTGTAGTTTAAGTTTTTTATAACTTTCAATTTTATTAATCACTCATTTCATTTTTCAGGTTCCCATTTTAGTTTTTTTGGGAGGGATTTTTAATTTCTTCTTATTCTAGTGTTTGTTTGTTTGTTTGTTTTTTAAGTTACATGTCCAATTCATTGATCTGTTCATTCTCTTTTCCATTGGGTTGTACATTTAGAGATATAAACTTTCCCCCAATTATTGTGCATGCCACAAATTCAGTAATGTTTTCTCATTGTTGTCACTTTAATAAAATTGTTAATTATTTCTATGATTTGTACTTTGCCCCCCTTCTTATGTAGGAATAGATTGTTTAGTCTGCAGTTAAATTTTAATTTGTGCTTCCATGACCCCTTATTAAATGTAAAGTTTCTTGCATTATGATCTAAAAAGGGTGCAAATATTTCTGCTTTTCTGCATTTGTTTTCAACATTTTTAGATGCTAATACATGATCCGTTTTTCTGAAGGTGCCATATATAGCTGAGAAAAAGGTACACTCTTTTCTATTCCAATTCAGTTTTCTCCAGAGGCCTATCATATCTAACTTTTCAAAGATTCTATTCTTTTCCTTGACTTGTTTCTTGCTTTATGGCTAGATTTGGCTATCTTAGGGGAGAAAGTTGATATTCACCACTAGTATAGATTTACTCTTTGTTTACTCCTGTAACTCATTTAAGTTTTCTTTTAAAAATTTGATTGCTATACCATTAGGTGTATTTATATTTAATATTGATATTACTTCATTGTCTATTATTCCTTTTATCAGGACTTAATTGCCTCTGTTTATACCTTTTAATTAGTTCTATTTTTGCTTTGTCTGAAAACATGATTGCTACCCCTGCATTTTTTAGTTTAGTTGAATCATAATAGATTCTACTTCAGCCCCTCATTTTAGCTCTCTGATGTCTTTCTGTTTTAAATGTGTTTCTTGTAAGTGACATATTGTTGGATTCTTGTTTCTAATCCAGTCTGTTTGTTTTAATTGGTGAATGTATCCCCTTTATAATCACAGTTATGATTTCCAACAATGCATTTCCTTTCATCTTATTTTCTTCTGTTTATATTTCTCTCTCTTTTTATCCTGTCCCTTTGCTAAAGTCTGCTTTCTTCTGACAACTCCCTTCTTTTATCTGATGTCTCTTTTACCACATACTTTGGTTCCCTTATTCCATTCCCCTTTTACTTCCCTGTTGAGTATCCAAAATTTCTATTATTAAGTAGGAATATATAGATATATCTACATCTTTATGTATACATGTATGTAGGCACATACATATGTTTGTATGCATGTATGTGTGTATTCTCTCTCTCTTTGAACCAATTTAGATGCAAATGAGATTCAAGCATTGGTCAACCCACTCCCACCATTTGCAGTTCTATTGTAAACACTCTTTGCAGCGCCCTTTAATGTGAGATAATTTTCTCCTATCTTCTTTTACCTTCCCTATTCTCCCAGAGCACTCCTCTTTCTCACTGATTCTTTCATTTTCATTTTACTTTATCCCAATATAATCAACTCATTCCCTCAGAGTCTCTTTATGTACAATCCTTCCAATTTCTCTAATTATGATAAAGTTCTTAGACATTACAGGTATCTTCTTGCCATAGAGAATAGTAAACAGTTAACAATATTGGGTATTTTGTGATTTTTCTTTCATGTTTAGAGACTCTTATGTTCCTTTTGAGTCTTGCTTTTGAAAGTCAAAAATTATATACACCACTGGTATTTCCTTCAGGAATATCTGATAGCCCCCCATTTAATTAAATATCCATTTTTCACTTAAAGCATTATATTTACTTTTCCTGTGAAGGCTATTCTTGATTGTAATCCTAGTTCCTTTGCTGTCTGGAATATCATATTCCAAGACTTTTGTTTCTTTAATGTGTTAGTTGATAAATCTTGTGTCTCATTGACTGTGACTCTACTGTATTTGAATGGTTTCTTTTTGATCAATTGAAGTATTTTCTCTTTGACCCAGCAGCTCTGGAATTTGGCTACAATATTCCTGGGAGTTTTTATTTTAATATCTCTTTAATTTGGTGATCAGCAAGTTGCTTCAATTTCTATTTTGCCATTGGGTTCTAGGATATTGGGGCAGTATTCCTTGATATTTTCTAGAAATGTGGTACCTAGATTCTCTCTTTGACCATGGCCTTCAGGTAGTCCAAAAACTTTTACATTACCTTTTTGATCCATTTTCCAAGTATGTTGTTTTCAAAAGTGATATTTCACATTATTTACTTTTTCATTCTTTTTTATTTTGTTCTTTGTTTCTTGAATAATTGACTATCAGGTGCCCAATTCTAATTTTTGAGGAATTATTATCTTAAGAGAGTTTTTATCTCTTCCCCTCCAAAAATAATCTGACCAATTCTGCTTTACAAGAAGGAAGTTTTTTTAAAACTATTTTTTTTTATTTGGACAACTTTGTTTTTTAAGTTATTTTTTTCTTCAGTATTTTGTGCATCATTTGCCAATCTTTTAATTATTTTTTTCTTACTTTTCTTCCTTTGCTTTCATTTCTTTACCTATTTTTCCTCTGACATTCTTATTTGATTTTGAAAAGCATTTTAGTGCTTCCATATATTTTTGTTGGATTTATGTCCAATTCACATTTTTCTTTGAGGCTGTAGTCTTCTTGACTTCTTATCTTCTTCTGAGTTAATGGAGTGATCTTCCTTATCCCATAATAGACTTTGTGGCAAAATTCTTTTGTTGTTGCTATCATCACTGTTGTTTTTTGATCATTTTTCAAGGCTACTTTTTTATCTTGAATTTATGTTAATGTCTGGTGATGTTCCTGACATGGCAGTGGAGAAAGGTGGTGTCCCAAGACTCAGACTTTTTGTTCTGTTGCTTTCAGAACTAGTTCTGCTGGGTAAAGTTTTTGGTGCTTTCAAGGTGGTGTTATGTGGAGAGAGGTTTGGTCCCTCTTCGCCTGGTCTGCACTCTGGTTCTTATCCAGTAAGGGTAAGTAAGGATATCTCTTGGTATGGCAATTGATATTGCTTCTCAGGGCTCCTGCCACCTTGGGACCATGAGTAAGTCTTTATCTCAGGTCTTATGTTCCCACCTTTTTGAAAATGCTCTTCTCTGCCCTTGAATTATGACCTAGAAGTCTGTATAGGCAACAGAGTTGCCAAATAGCTTTCACTCTGGCATCCAGTGGTGGAATAGGTATCCCCTGTAAAGTCTATCTGTTGAGATTCAAGGTCCTCTTACTGTCTCTACTGAGAGCTGTTGAAGCTACTGGTCATTCTGTCTCCACCTTGTCCCACAAATGATGCTACATCCATGTGGTCTCTTGGGCAGCCACCACCTCCATATCACAGATCTCACCTTACAATATCCTATGTTGTCTTAGACTGGAATAATATCTCATCCTGAGCTTTTGCTTGCTCTTCCACATCTGATTTTAATTTGAGGTGTTTTTGCAAAATTGTTTGGAGAGGAATACTGGGATAGTTCAACTGAATGCTCCCTCTACTCTACACATGCATACATACCTACATATATATGCATATTCATACACACATGTACATATACACATGTATATGGAGAGATTGAGAGAAAGATAGACACAGAGAGAAAGACACAGATAAATATAAATATAGAAGTAGAAAGACAGTGCATAGAAGGTTATCTCAGAGTTAAAGAACTATTAGCAGGGAAAGCACAGACTGGGAAAGGCCTCCTGCAGAATGTGATAGTGGAGATAAATTTTGAAGATATATGGCATATGAAGCTAAACTGTGGAGATGAGGCAATAAAAATATTCCATGCAGAAGGGATCATCAGTGAAAAGGTATTGAATCAGGAGTTGGAGTATTAGGAACCAGAAAACAGAAAGGAGGCCATAATGTACTCTCATCCATAAAATAAATATATTCTGTAAGATTCTATTCTAGTCTGTATGTATATATGTATATGAATATACATATGTATGTATGTGTGTACATGTGTATATATGTATGTGTAGATGTGTGCCTGTGTACATATTTTATACACATAATATATACACACACACACATAAAGAAAGTAACATATGCTAACAGAGAGAGACAGAGACAGAGAGACAGAGACAAACACGAAAGACAGAGATAGAAAGATAATGTGTACATAGGTATTTATATGCTGTCTCCAACATTTGAATGTAAACTTTTTAAGGGCTTAGATCATGTTTTAATGTTTTTTTGGTTTCTTAGAGTTTATCACTGTACCTGGCACACAGTAACTGCTTAATAAAGGCTTTGTGATTGACAATATTAAAGGGAATATTTGAACTTGGGTGTTAAGACTCCAGATTTGTTTTTCATTTCATTGTGCCGTAGTATCTTGATGGACTAGCTCATTGGCCTACAATGAATGAGATGATATTAAAATAATCATCTTCCTTTGCGTGTTTGTCTGACATTTTTACTAATTACAATGCTGAAGTTAGAGATGATATGCTTTTGGAATTCCTAGATGACAGACAGCTTGGTGGGATGATTAGTTTAGTGGATAACAAAATGTGGATCCAATTAAAACATCCTAATAGTCTAAAACAATGAGCTGAATCAAATAAGATTAATTCTAATAAAGATTAATATTAGCTTCTATAATTGGGTTCAAAAATTAACTTCAAAATACTGGATAGGATATTAATGTTTAAAAATATTTTGTCTTAAAATAGTTATTGTAGTAGAATACAATTCTATTATAATTCAGGACTGAACAGTATGTAAGTGCTCCCCTGCCCTATCATAAAACAAGTAATACTATCCTAGGTGACACTGAGAGACAATCAAAATGGAAAGAGGAAAGTAATTATCTCATACTTTTGTACTTTGTTCTAGTCAAGCCAAATCCCAATAGTGTGTTCAGTTTGTGCACCACATTTTGGAAAGTCCTACTGTAGATAATTTGCTTTTGTTTTATACTGTTATTTTCTTTCTATGCCTAACAACTAATACAGTGCTTGGTACAAAATAAGTACTTTATTAAATAGAGAATTAATTGAAGGAAGAGTTCCACATTGAATGAAGAAAAAGTTGAAGCATATCCAGACTTGAGGGGTTTTGTTTTGTTTGCTTTTTAAGGTAGCAAGAGGATTGGACAATAAATATATAAATTTAAATAATTTATAAATTTATAAATAAATATAAAAAAGATTGTTAAATGAACTAGGGGTCCTTTTTTAGCTCAGGTAAAGTCAAGACTTTGATATAGTGTCAAGTATTTTAAAGACTAACTTATGGAAGAAAGATTTGATTTGTTTTTTTCAGGACTCCAGTAGGCAGAAATGGAGTTATCAGTGGAAGCTGCAAAATGGCTTTCTTAGGTTTTGTGTGAGGGGTGGGGGAGGGGGGGATTCCTAACTATTAATATCTCAAAGTTGAAAGGGCTACTCAGTCAGACTGCCACTCTTCCCTTGAATTCTTCAAGCAAAGACTGAATCAGCACTGTGGAAGTTTGGGAAGGGCACCTTAGTCATGTGTACTTTGGAAACAATGTCCTTTAAGTCCCCTATAGTTAAGACACAGAAACTGCAATTAGGTATTTAACAGACAACCACAATTGTGTAATTATCACATTTATGTGTTTTATGTATATATTTACCAAGCCAGAATACTGTCAATGTCTTCCAATATTCAAGGACCCATATGCAGATTAGAATGAAACTTTCCTATAAAAGTATTTCTTCAAGTTGTACATGGAGAGTTCATCGACAACACAGGCAACAGGCTGTCAGTGCCAAGTAGGGCAAATCTATTCAAGAGCTCTCCTTCCTCCCTCCACTGCTCACTACACATACACACACTCCAAAGCCATCCCACTGGGTTAAATCATGCACAGCAAAAGCGAACAAATAATTCACTGCAAGGCTGCAAATCAATGTTGCAGAATACCTGAGAGATAGCAGCCCCTCATCAGCAAGCCCAACCAGGCATTAAGAAATTAATGCTAAATAACCAAGAGTATAGCAACCTGCTGCGGGTGTTTGGTGCCACGCTTCATGCAGCTGAACTCACACAGTGCCTGTACAGTTTAGAAATGTGAGCCAGATGATCTGCTCTTACTTAGTTCTGGTTGTGTCTTTGAGCTGGTAATTGGTTGTTGAAATGAGTTACTCACAACACACTTAGAATTTAATATCTGTAAGCATGTCAAGAGAAGGCTAGCCGTTGTCCTGGCTCTGTGATTAGTGCCTTAGGTTTTGTTGTATAAAGAGAGAAAAAGAAGAGGGAAAAACAAATTTGTCATGCTTAAGGAGCTCTTCTGGAAACAGAAACTTCTTAGAGTGTAACAAAGATGACAATTTCCCTAGAATATACTTTCAGAAAAAAGAAATCTGAGACCAGACTCCTTGAAAGGGGTTAAATTAGTCACTGCATCTAAACAAGTTCAAAAGACTTAATATATTCCCCCTCCCCTCCCAACCCTCCTTTCATTCTGATTGAGCTGAGAGTCCCAGGCAGGGAGTGCATGGGCTTCCTCAAGCCCCAAAGCATCAGTGACTTCTTTATTGACATTCAAAGGGCAGATGCATGTGAATTTCTTCTGAGAACAGTTACCCTCCACAGAATGGAGAAGTATTCTTAATGAGATGGTTCAAAATGTGAGCACCTGAAGGAAGATGCGTCAAAACCCCTGATATTTGTAAATGATATGTTACTACTTACTGCTGCATACTAAACTCAGGCATTAAACATATGCCCTGTAACTTTATCTGCTATGATTAAATCATAAGCCAAATACTTTTCAATCTTCAATGCATGATTTTTTTTTCTCAAAGATTTGGAAAAATAATAATAGAATAATGACAGGAAATACTTATATTTTTGTTATTGTTACCATTTTTCTAAAGAAGGCATAGCATAGTAAAAGTGTACAAGTGCTGAATTTGAAATCAGACAGTCTCAGTCTCAGTGACTAGATCAGTCAGAGTATCCCCCAAATCAGACAGACGATAGTGCTTCAGATACTATAAAGTGCTCTAAATTTACCATCTTGTTATCCTTTCTTCCAAAGTATGTCTAACCCTATGGGCCCTCTGCTTTCTGGTATAGAAATAGTAATAAAATTAGACTGTGTCAACTGCCTTCCTTGTAAATCAACATATCAAACCTGTAAACTCTGAGATATCTCTTTCCTCTCTACTACTTGCATATTGATGCTGTCTTTCCCATAGAATATAAACTCTTTGAGGGTCAGTACTTTCTTTACTTTTATATTTGTATATCCTCTGTTAAGCACAGTGCCTAGTACCTGATAAGCACTGAATAAATGGCTTCCTTCCTTCATTCTTTCTGTCCTTCCCCTTCATTCCCTCTTTCATTACTCCCTCCCTTACTTCCATCATTCTTCCTCCATTCATATCATCCTTCCTTCATTCCCTCTTTCTTTCTTTCCTTCTATCCTTCCCTCCTTTTTTCCTTCCTTCTTTCCTTTCTTGTCTCCTTTCATTGCTCCCTCCTTTCTTTCCATCTGCCTTCTCTTCCTCTTTCTATCCTTCTTTCCTTTCCTTCCTTCCTCCCTGCCATCCTTCACTCCTTTCCTTCTTTCTTTCTTTCCTTCCTACCATCCTTCCTTTCTTTCTTCCCTCTTTCCTTCCTTCATTCATGAGCCCTGTCACATACTGCCTGTTAGATCTTCAGCAAATTTCTTAAGCTCTTGGAGTCTCACTTTGCTTATGTATAAATTGAGGAGTAGAGGAAATTGATTTTAATGATAAAATCTCTTGATCTATATACAGTCCTATGAGTGGTATTTCATTCTTTCTAAGAGAAAGAGTGGGATCAAGAATGGTGCTCCAGAGGACAGTAAGAGTGCTTCAAAGAAAAGCTCTGCACTAACATGGATTTGAGATGTGGTCTGTCTTATCAATGTTTTATATCATCTTAATGGACTCTTTGGATCACTGTGAATTTTATGTAATTATTCTGCTTGCTAAATGGTCATTTCAGTTGACTGAGAATAAATTACTTCAAAACTGATTAGATTCATCATCATGGAGTTGTAGCAATGACCTGATAATATAATTGATGAAGTTAATATATTTCTCCAAAATCACTGAGTCAGGAATGCTTTCATAGCATGCCTTCTTAAGTGACTACTTCAACATTTTAGAAAAGTCTACAAATGCCAAGAAAATTTCAATGTAGAAATGTAATGTAGGAAAAAAATGGCAACCATAGCATAGCATATCCTTTTCTACCTCCATTTAAACACATACATATTGCTCTGTCTATGACTGAGAAGTAGAATGACATAGTACATATATGGGATTAAACTTATAGTTTTGATTCTTGATCCTTGCTTGATATATGGCCTTGGGAACACTTACAATTTCCTGTGACTTCAATAATTTTCTAAAATTTATTGATTAATCATAAGCAGATATCATGTGATCTTCTTTGAATTGTTGAAGAGAGTTCACACAACAATTAAATGATTAATGTTAGGATACTGAATTTAGTTAAAATAAAGTAAAGTCAGAAGACCTGGATCTCAGTCCTGATGTGTGACTCTCTTACTAACTGTTTGATCCTGATTACCACTCAACCCCTGTCAGTTTCCTCTTCAATAAAAACTATCTTTAGGACTTAAAGGATGTGAGAGCACTTTAGTGTACAGAAACTCTCCACTGATACAGATTGCAGCTCTTCTATGCCTTAGTGAATGGTGTTAGTTAATATTTTCAAATAAAGTAATCATCTCATGGCCATCCTTGCAGTGAGGAGCCTCCCTTGTACTCACACAGTCTGGTACTTTTCTAGGTTCATACTTGAAGACCTTTCTCCACAATAAAAGGATCTGTTAGAGTGTGCTCACCAGTGGTATAGCTTTTGAGAGCACATGTTAAAGCATCAAAGTGGTATTTTGGTGGCAGTCATACATGCAAATACATACACATGTATATGTGTGTCCATATATAACCACATGTATACACACCTTTACACTACTTTGGTGGCAGTCTACATACACCCACACACATATATTTATACATAGAGTAGTATTCTGATACAGATACTTCTCTCTCCCTCTCTATGTATCTATATATTCATATTCATATATTTAACTATTTAGAGCAGTGTCTAACATCTAAAATTTAGGTGCTACTTAGGCTATGTGCTATGCTAGGCCTGCTACACAACTCTATCTTTAAAATTTCTCTTGCATCATATTTATTTTTGAATTTATTATCTAAATATAGTAATGCAGAGTACTGGAATTAGTGTCAGGAAAACTTAGACTCAAATCTCACCTCAGATACTTGCTGGCTGTGTGATCCTAGTCAAATCATTTATCTGCCTCTGGTCTGAGTTTCTTCATTTGTAAAATGGGAATAACAATAGTCAGTTTATGGAGGTGTGGGGAGTAAATGAGAAAATGTTTCTAAATCAATTAGCAAGAATAAAAATGCAATAATAATATGATGTGCTACTGCTACTACTACAACTACTGTTTGATTCTGAAGTCCTTGACGGCAAAGTCCCATTGTTCGAATCATTCAATTTCCCACAATATCTTTCACAGGACAAAATGGAACAGAAGAGAATAGAAGGAAACCCTGAAGCATGTCCTAAAACATACCTCTGTAAGTGAGAAGAAATAGTGGACACTCTCATATCACACTAAAGGAGGTTGACACGGGCATCCATTAGTCTTATGGAATTGACTGGAGTCTATAAATGTTGCATTATGCATCTATATTACAACTACCATATATGAAGGGCAGAATTTGACCTCATTTCTTCCTAACTCCCACAGTTGTCCCCTGGCTGTTAGGCTGCACTGACTCTTCAAAACTATTGCTATATCAAAGCCAATAGGAGATATTACATACTTGAGAACATGGAGGAATTCAGGTTTGATTTCAGTGAAGCCACTTGCTCATTTCCCCCACTCCCCACATATTCTTCTAAGGACACCATGTTCAGTTTATCTCTTTTGCTAGTTTCTGTTGGTGTTGTAAAGAAATGGCTAACATATGCTCATCAAGGCCACCATATTCCTCAGAAAAGAGTGGAATATTTTAGCAGCAATGAGCCAAAAATTATACTTTTATTTTTATTTAACTTAGGGCTACAGCGGGGCCTTGATAGTGTTCTAAATGGGCCTTGATTAAACCCCAAAATGTCTTTAGGTAGTGTTGTATTCCATTACACATCACAAACTCTGTCCATCTTAAGTAATTCTCCTAGAATATTCCCAGTCAGTTTGCTCAGGAAAGCCTAGACATAAACGTGCTATAAGAATGATAAGCAAGAATGACAAGTTTCTGACCTCCTGACCAGACTGGCTAGGATTTCACTGAGACAGCACAGTAGGAATTCTTCTGAAACTATGAAGGTAGAGCTTAACTATCTGAAAAGTGATCAAAAGTAAGACTTCAGTTAAAAAACACAGACTGTCAGCTTAACCTCTGTTCAGCATATGAAACAAACAAACAAACAAAAAGCAATTAAATATTCTTTTCCTAATATCATCATCTTGAAAAGTATACCCTGTATTAAACTCAAGGGTGACACTAAATGGAGCATTCCAAGAAGGAAGACAAGTCACATGGAAAGAAGAAAGGGAAATAAATGGACAAACAATATGGTGCCTTGGTGTCATCACATTATAAAGGTATCCAAAGGAAGCTCCCCACCACCATCACCATTGCCATATCAAAACAAGTGTGGGCAGCTAGGTGATACAGTGGATAGAGCACCAGTGCAGGAGTCAGGAGGACCTGAGTTCAAATCTCCCCTCAGACACTTGACACTCACTAGCTATGTGACCTTGGGCAAGTCACTTAACCCCAAATGCCTCATGCTGGGTCATCTCCAGTCATCCTGATGAATATCTGGTCACCGGATTCAGATGACTGTGGAAGAAAAGTAAGACCAGTGACCTGCACAGCCCGCCCTCACTCAAAACAAAGTCAAGTGCAAGTCATGTCATTATTTCTCTGATGGCATGGTCATCTCTGGCAATGAAGGATGAACACACACATCTAAGCCTAACCTTCTAGGAATTTGTAGTCTATTAAAAAAAAGTGCTTTGCATAATAACTGTATATTGAGTTGAAAGGTATAGGCTAGATATAAAATATTCTAGATATTTTAGAATCAACCTATATTACTATGTGTTCAATACTCAGGATCTTCACAGATAACCAGTCTTTTGGACTAGACATTTGAAGGATGGGCAGGATTTGTTTGGGCAGTGATTGGGGCAAAGTCATTTATAAGGAGAAGGATTGTGGCATATTTATATTAAAAGGTAAAGGTAAATAAGGGGTCATCTAGTCCAACCCCCTCATTGCAAATATGGGTAACCTGAAGTCCAAAGAAGTTAAATGACTTGTTCAAGTTTGCAAGATACTAAGAGGTAAAGCAGTAATCAAATTCAGCTCCTCTGACCCCCAACATAGCATTTGTCCCACTCCATCATAATCAAATGGTAAACAATGGAAGAGTAGTACATAACAAGACTGGGATATTATGTTGCAGTCAGATTGTAAAGGAATCTTTAACGGTAGGAGTGCATAGTGTAACTCCAATGCAATATTCACAGAGCTGATGGAAGCCATGAATATCCTAGCACAATTCTGAATTACAAAATACCACAGACTCTCCACATGGAAGGCTGAACCAAAACATTTATTCAGACACCAGAAGGTCAAATTGAAGAACCAGAAAGCTAAATCCATCATAGTAACAAAAACCTATACACAATAACAATGCAGAGGACAACACCATCCCCAAGCCCTCCACCTGCTCGGCTTCCCACAAACCAGCTCCATTAAAAAAATCATGAACAGGTGCACTTAATTAAAATCACAAACAAGCCCTTTCACTCACACTACCCTTCAACCTTCCCAGCTATGACTGCTCTCTCACTAATTTCCTCTCAGCTCTGCTCTAGCTTTACCTCTTCCTGTTCCACCCATTCAGCAAACTTATCACCCCACAGGCTTCATGTGACTCAGGCTCGTGTGACTCAGGCTTCCATGTGATCCAAGCAGGTCACTTGGGTCTATTAATCAATATGAAAGATCTCCTCATTTAAATTACAATTACAGCCCATAAGTAATGGGTTTTTCAGCTACACATGCTAAGATCAAGGTTATGATTTAGGAAGATTAATATGATAGACAGTGTGGAGAGAAAAGAACGCTGCCCAAAGAGAAATAAATAGGGACTCAGTTATCAATGATAGAAGTGGATAAGTAGTATATCGTAGGGTTAATGAAAAGAAAATAATAATTAAGAGCCATTTCAGAGATAAAAATGAAAGAATTTGATTCATAAATTTTAGGGACTGAGTGTGTTGGTGATGTACAGGAGAGGAATGATCTTGCCAAAGATCAGTGAAAGTTAAAGCTTAAAAGGAGAAATGGTGTCATTAATAAAAATAATGAATTTAGGGAAAAAAAAAACAAACAAGTTTTGGAGGAGAGAGAATAAGTTAAGCATTAGATACATTGAAGTTGAAATAATCATGTCTAATCTATGGGGAGATGTCCAGCATGAATTAGGTAACGGAGTCTGGAGGTCAGGAGAGAAGCAGTTCAGTGGTAGAAATTTATATTTTGGAGTCATACAAATGGAGGCATGTTGAAATCACAGGAGTAGATGAAATTGACAAGAGAATCAGAGTGTTTATGCAAATTTATTCACCATGTCAAGAGACAGTGTTTCTCCCTTATCTTTGACCCAAATCAATAACTTTCCATTTTTCTTTTGCGGTTTGCTGTCATATCATAATAAATGGCATGTCCTTTTTGTATGGCTATTCATGACAATATTATCTACTTTGGATTATAGAATGCTACTAGATGTCACACTGTTAAACATTATCTCTAGCATGGCACTTTGTTCTCATAGATGCTTCATAACCTCTCTTGAATTTTCTGCTCTTGCTGCTGGTGATATCAGATAGCAGTTACTGCACTCACCTTCCAATGTAAGGGTTAAAGAACTGAATTGGGACAAGGAAGGGAAGGGAGAATTGGCCACAAATGCAAAAATATGTTCTATATCGGAATGTATAGAGCGAAAGATAATAGAGATTCTATGCCTGGAATTGAGAAAAGGCTATATATAACTTTTGAACATATCTAAATTGTGATCATAGGCTCTAGCTGCAGAGTGACAATTATCCTCATCAGCTTGGATAAAAGGACAACAACAAAACAGCCTTTGTGTTAATTACTGGATAGGATGCTAATATTGCTGAAGTGATGGACAATTGCCAGCCCACATGCCCTTTTTTTTTATTTGTTTAGGAGGCTTGGCCTTGGCCTCCAAAATGCAGAACCAGGACATTTAGAAATTGGTTCTAAATTAATTGGTAAAAATAACACTTTGCACTTGTAGCTTGCTTGCAGAAAAAAAGAAAAAATCAAGTGCCTCAACCTAGATAACATGTGAGTAGCAAAGGCAACTCAGGTCTGCATTTAGTTGCACAGAAAATATATAAATCCCGGGAAGGCAGGAGTTCTACTAATAACTAGCACTATCTCCACATCATCAATTTGCATGTACCTTAATATGTGTTCTGGAAAAACAAAGGTATATTTTAAGTGAACATGTGTATATTTACACCAGCTACAAATGATATCTTAGATAAGCTCCATAAAACTAAATTTAGTTTTCTGGTATTTAAGATCACAGTGTGCTTCTTGTGACAGATCACTGAGGATTTATTATATTACCATCAAAAACAGGAGACCTGAATCCAAGGAAGGTTAAGAGATTCTCTGAGGCCATACTTTTAAGCTAGTGTTACAGATGAAAAGAGTTATAAAGTAATTTCATCATTAAGATTATAGGATCTAGATAGCTAAGTGTCTTTTATTTTTTGTCTTTATATCTGAGGCAACTGGCCAAATATCAGGCATAGAGTAACTATTTAAGAAGTGCTTTCTGAGTTGACTATAAAGATAAGAAGTAAAGTAGGTCCCATGTTCAAGGAATGTTTTAAGACAATTGGAACTCCAAAGCAAAGGGCCTTCCCTAACGTCCTGAAGGGGAAAAGAAGCAACCACAATTCAAACTCCAGTCCTCGGATTTGTATTCAGCGTTCTTTACTGCATAGCTGTGGTACCTAAAGAATAAGTCATGTCCTCACCTCCATCTTTCATTCTATATTCCTGGCAAAGAGACAAGAAGCATATAATGTACAGAAATATTAGGATACTTAGAATTCCTAGCTGTATTGCTTTTTATAAAGAATTGCATTCCTTCTCTCCTGAATGTTGGCACTAGTCATGACCTTATTTGCTTAGAATCAAAATATAGAATTTTGATGTAGCAGCCTGACAAGATCAGCAAGCAAAGAAAGAGACAGTGGTGGTCTTGGTATGAGTCAAGGGACTGAGCCAGAATACTAAATGCAACACTACAGTAACAAAATTGACAGCATTATTCATTGTTTTTTCTCTATAGCCCCAATTTGATTAGAATGCACAAAATTTAGCTTGTAAAAGTAATTCGAATTGATGTGGTTTGAAAATGAGTTGAGTAGATTAAAAACTGCCTGAGAGGTTGTAAGCATGCTCTGTGGCATTCTATTGGCTGGGTTGGGCAGGAGAGGTGGAAAGGTGTCAAACAAGGCATCACAGAGGTCACTGTTAGGTCCAGTTTTATTAGCCCATCTTTATTAATGATCTGGGACAAGAAGGGCAAAGCATGTTAATTAAACAAGCAGAGGAGTGTGAATTGGAAGCTACTGCAAGAATAGTAGAGTACAGAAGCGTACTGAAATGGGGAAAGGTGTATTTGCTACAGCTAAGAACTAAAGAGATATTCCAAATTGTCGTATGAATTAGTAAAAATGGAGAAATATGTACATTAGATTTGCACTTAATGGAAAAAAGGAAGAAGAATTATAATATGAGAATGTAATACCAAAGACTTATACTTATGGCTGTTACACACCAGAAATTGCATTGCACCAGGCACTGGAGATACAAAAAAAAAAGCAAAATAGCCCCTGCCTTTAAGGAGCTCACATTTATCAGGGGAGATATGTGCATACTGTGATGTTATTTTGTTCCTCTTCGAGAATAGAGGACAACAATCAGTACTTGTTGGAACAATTACTAAGCTTCATTTTCATAAGAATTATTTCCCTAGATGAGGTCTGAGGGTATTCTGCAAGAAACACTGCTATTCCTGAGGCTCTAGGGTTCAAAGTCCTGCGTTCTCTTTATCCGATCTGAGGGGAGTTGGGGGGGGGGGGGGGGTTAAGGAAGACATAGACAAGGTGGTGGTTGGACTTGCCTGGAACATTCTGCCTCATCTTTTCCTTGCTTGCCATGCTAGCTAGACTTACTTGCCTACCATAGGTGGATCATTAGGCTAGCATTTTATGAGAAGGGCAGGCCCCTTGTCTACAGCATCTGCCACCTTGGTGATATCTATGAGGGACGGGCCAGAAGCCGGATTAGGAACTAGGAATAGGTTGGGAAGGAGGCACTGGTATTACCAAATCACTTGTGCCTGTGTTCCTTTGGGTGGTAGTCAATTAGAAGTTGTTGGCGGTAGTGATGAGGAAGGTAAGCCCCCTGTTTCCACAATGATGCCTCTTCTCAAGATTACTATGGGAGCTGGTATCAAAATAGGCCTGGTAATTAGGGAGAGGGGAAGGAATCTGCTATTTCCAAGGCTCTTGCATTCAAGGTCCTGGGCCCTCCCTAACAGGGTCTGAGGAGAGATAGTAGACAAGGTGATGGTGGTATTTATACCCTCCTGGCACATTCTGCCTCCTCTCTCTTCTTCAAGATGCTTTGTTTCTTAATTTAGGCTAGTTTGCCTGCCCTGTTTAAGGCAGTTGGTTGGTACCCAGACTATGTCTGTGTAACCTGGTTTTCTACATAATAATCCATAGGTTAATTTATAAAGATTCACTTTCTAGTTTGGCATTTCCAACTTAATTTATACCATAGATGTTTTGAAATTAATAAGTTCCTTTCCCCTTAAATCATGCAACTAACTTCCTTGCTTCTATAAAGAACACCATCTTTATTTCAGTGATTCAGGTTTACAACCTTAAAGTCACTCTTGAATTTAAAATTTGTCTCTCCCTTTATACATATAAACTATCAATTACTAAATCTTTTCAACTCGGCCTACACTTGGAGTCAAGAGAACCAGAGATCTAATCCTACCTCAGGTAATTTAATAGCTACATTACTCTCACCAATTTATATGACAGCTATGTGCCTCAGTTTCATCATCTTTACAATTAGGAGAGGAGTGTGTGGAATATATTGTTTGGGAAGTTCTTTGGAGCTGTAACGCTATAATCCAATTATCTTATATAGCCATGACATTCACGCCTTTCTTTCCACTCACATGGTGTCATGGCAATTTAAATGGAAAGATCTTTCCCATTCATTAATATGCCCATGTGATCTGCTTAAATCACTTGGAAGCCTAAGTCACATGTATTGGGAGGAGCTTGCTGAAAGAGTAGAACAGGAAGGGTAGAGCAGAACAGGGAGGAAGTTAGTGAGAGTGGTTGGAGTGAAGAAGAGAGGACACAGGCCAGCAGGCACAGCTAGTTCTGTGAGTGTTTGCTTGTGGGAAGACCCCAGTAAGAGTGGTGAGGGGAAGGTTTGGGAATGCCTTTTTCCCCCACTAGTGCTAATGCGTATTGATGTCTTGGTTACTATGATGGATTTGGCTTTCCGGTATTGGAATATGGCTTTCTGGTATCTGAATGTGTTTCTTCTGCCTTTTGTATGGAGAGTCTTTCATACTTTGTGATTCAGAACCACACCAGCATATTCATAACTGTCCTCACTACTGTGAATATTGCCTACCTGATACACATGATCACCACCCTAGATTAAATCCTCATCTCATTTCACCTAGACTCTTTCTGTAACCTCTTAATTCATCTCTCCACTTCCAATGTCTCCACTCCTCAATATATCCTCCATATAACTGCCAAAGCAATATTCCTTATTCATTGGACTTCACTGTATTGTTCTTAAATGACTGTTCTTTTCTTAATTTTTCAAATTCTTTCCTAAGTGTATCATGTATTTTATCTAGTATGACCAACTCTCTACTCTTCAAATAGAAGTCTCTCTCTCTCATTCCTAGACATTTAAACAGGTTGTCTCCAAAGGCCTAGAATGGATTCTCCCTTCATCTCTACTCTTAAAATAGCTCAGCTCAAGTGCCTTATGTGCTCCATATGGCTTACCTTGATCTTTCCTGTCACCCCCTGGAAATTATTTCTTATTTGCTTCCTACTCCATTTCTAGGATTTTGGGGGTTTTTTTGTTTTGTTTTGTTTTTGCGAGGGACAGGCTGTGATGTTACATGCTACATAAGGTAAAAGAGGCTTCTGATTAGCTTAGAGACAAATGAGTCAACAACGTTAAACATTGGCAGAGAGTAGAAAAACTTATAAGGGGAATTCGAGACTAGGAGTAAAATAAAGCCAAGTATAGACTTTTGACTAGTTGACAAGAGATCTCCCTGGAGCTAAATACAAACAAATAAAAACAAAACAAAACAAACAAAAATATGGGAAAGCTGATGTGTTTCTTTACTTTAAACTAGTGAAACCTGATAGATTTGTTAATTAGAAATAGAATTACCAAACCTTGTCCTCTGAAATTGTTCTCTCTCTTTGGAAGCTGAGATCTTATCTTGCTTTCAAAGAATTTATATACTATTGTATTTTTTTAGCCTGCTCTAAGCTATATAACTTTCTCAATTTCTATTTACTGGTTATTTTGATACAGAGGTACACTCACTGTTCATCACCATAATTTATGTAATTATCATTTAGCTGGAGGGAAACAAGCTAGTAAGCCGTTAGTCCTATCTTTGAAATTGATTAGAGAAAGTGGATTTATTCTGAACCGCTTACCATACCTGTACACTACGGATATTTTCTACAGAAAATAGATAAAATTCTATCCTTACATCTCTCTTTGGAGATAGGGTGAAAGAGAAATCTCTCAGTCGTGGTGATTTTGGACTCTCTTGCCTTACTCCTCCTAAGCTGCTGACAGGTCTGGCATTGTTCCCATGCTCTCAGAAAGTGTTGAAATTACTGTATCCCTGGAGAAAGGATGGGCCAAATCTCATATAAGCTATTGATGTATGTAATATGCAAGCCAATCATATCTATACATTAACCAGATACCACACAAATCACCAATACACACAGAAACCTTATAACTATGTTTTATATTGATCTATATGTTTACCTGTTTGAAAGAAAATGTAAGCTTCTTGAGTACTAGGACTTTAATTTTGTCTTATAGCTCCAGAACCTAGCAGAATAGCTGGCATGTAATAAAAACTTAATAAATGTTTATTGGACTTTGTTGAATAATCTTACTGTTGTTGTCATTTGGCTGTGTCTGACTTTTCATGACCCCATTTGGGGTTTTCTTGGCAAAGATACTGGATTGGTTTGCCATTTTCTTCTCCAGATCACTTTATAGATGAAGAAACTGAGGCAAGCAGGGTTAAATGACTTGCCCAGAGTCACATAGCTATTAAGTGTTTGAAGTCTGATTTGAACTCAGAATGATGAGTCTTCCGGACTCCAGAGCCAACAATCTATCCACTGCAATACCTAGCTGCCCTTCTTGAGTAACTGTCTTCTCATTGCTGAACACTCTGCTTCTCTTCAATTCACTCTTATTTTTAATGCAGATTACATCAGCTTTCTTGGCTGCCATATCACACTGGAGATTCAGGTAGAGCTAATCAACTGCTAGATCTTACTCAGGAGGAAAGTAAAACAAAGAAAAAACAATAACCACTGTAACTATTGTCTGGCTCTGCCTTCCAAATTAAGGTGATTTTCTTTCTTAACTAAATGTAAGATTTTACATTTATCTTCATTAATTTTCAGTGTATTAGATCTGAAGCAGGACTTAGCTCCTCATATAGAGCCAATGCAATATTCATAGTACCCACAGCTGCCATGAATATCACCGTGCAATTCAGAATCGGAAAATTCCACACTCTCCACATGTAAGGCAGAAACAAAACATTTATTCAGACCAAGAAAAAAAAATCTATACGCAAAAACAATTCAGAGGACACCATCCCCAAGCCATCCCCCTATTAGTCTTCCCACAAACCAGGTCCATTACACTCATCACAAGCAGGCTTTTAAAACAAAATTTAAAAAAAATCACAAAATCACTCAGGCTACCTAGTAACCTGCATCCTTCCTAGCTCTAACTGCTTTCAAGACTAACTTCCTCTCAGCTCTGCTCTAGCTCTGTCTCTTCCTGCTCTACCTGTTCAGGCTCTATGGGACTTAAAGGGTCTATTAATGACTGGGAGAGATTTTCCAATTCAAATGACCATTACACTCAAGAGACTTTTTTTTTTCCTACGCTGAATAATGGAGATGTTTTTTATTTACTTCTTACTGTTGTTTTTTTCCTCCACATGGATTGCTAAGCTGATAGGTATTTGTTTTATTTTTACATAGCCCCTTTCAATGATCATCAACTTGGCCCTGACACAAAAGCCCCATTTTTCAATAGCAGTGATGGCATGGTGATGTGATACAGATATGAGTCTTGGAACACTGTGATTACCAAAGAGTAAAAATTGCTTCTTACTCAGAATGCCTTGGAAAGTCACAGTGTCAGGTGTAAGTGGGTTGCATCATATTTTCAAAGAGAACTTATATTCAATAAAAGGAAAAGAAAGAGATATTCAACAAAATATCAGACCAGAAAACAGAGTGAGTTAGTTATAGAATGTGATTAAGGAAGAACCAAGGGACAAACTGATTATTGTTCTAATATCCACTAAATATTAAAAATACCTGTAGATAGGTTTTTTCCTATCTTTCATATATTCTCTGTGCAGGATTTTACAGTATATCTCTTTGCAGTTTTCAGAGTGAGGTGTTATAAGCATATAATTTCTTTAATATTCATACCATATTAAAATCTTATACATCTAAATTTCATATTATATTTACCATATTAATTTGAAAACTTTAGAGTGATATGTGTATATATATATATATATACATATATATTCATATAATCTCATTTGATCGTTAAAATACTCTTTGAAGTAAGTATTATTATTATCCCCATTTTACAGATGAGGAAACAGACAAATTAAGTAACTTGCCTAGGGTCACATGTTTAATGAATATCGATATCTCTCTCCAAATTCAAGTATTTTTCAATCTAAATCTAGGATTCTAGCTATCATGTCACCTAGCTACTTCAGTGGCATATTGTCAAGAGTTCTCATAGGGCTAATATCAAGAATCACATAGGATAAAACTATTATTAATATTAATAAATATATCATTATTTAAATTTGTGGAGGAACTACCTTATCCAAAAAGATCACAAATCCATCTAAGAAAATAAGATTTATTATGAAGCAGTTCTGCTTAAAGAGGGAAAATAATCATCTTTACCTTCAAAGAATATTGGCCTTCAAATGCTTGGGCTTATATGTGTTTCAATATCCCCTAAAAATACCTGGCAGTAAGAGAAAATGTCTAATAGATATATTGGGAATAGATAAAATCCACATATAAACTATAGACAGCATTATGTGTGATTAAGACATTTATTTAAACATCACCATTGTTTTTATTATTTTTATCATCATCATCATCATCATCATCATCATCATCATCATCATCATCAGTATTCAAACTTATTCTAAACACTTTTTTCTTTCTGAGTAGACACTTGATTTTATTAGATTCCATAAGCGGTGATGAGAGCTTATTATTCACCTAAGCACCAAGATGAACTGCAAGAAGACACATTTATGAAACTTCCAAGTCAATGGCTACAGCCTATTACATTGAATGTTACACAATAGTGTTATATAAAGATAAAAATCATTTTATGATTGCTAATCTTGTTTCAATATACTTAAATTCAAACATTCATTACATGCTCTTACAGGAAACAGGACAGGGTTTGTTGTAGCAAAGGGATACTGAGGCACAAAGAAACTTTCCCTTAGGCATAAGTGAGCCCAGTTTCAAAGACCTATTGCCTCCCTTGTGGGAGGCAACATACAGAAACACATCCAACCTTATCTTCAATTTCTTCTCTTAGTCTACTCAAAAATTCCCTATCTTCTTCCACTTATTGATGACATACTGAAGTTAGACAATGTTTCTGTGCGCTTTCATTTTGTCACAGTGCCTTGCACAGTTCATAATTGAAGAAAAACTTGAAAACTGATGTTGGGAGAAAAGTAATTCCTACAGAATAAGAAAGTGGTCAATTACCAGAGACTTTTTTGCAGTATTTTACAAAAGCTTGTTACCACAAACAATGAATCTTCTGATATCAGTTCCTGAAATGCATCTAACTGAGTTCTCCAAACATAATGAATAGGGGTTTGTTTTCTCTGAGTACATGTGTTTATATCAGGGCTTCTGTTTTATTTCATTCTCATTTCGATGTATTAGGGAAGGAACATAGAGAAGGTTGTTTTTCACTGACTGAATAAAATATTAAAAAATTAAAGAATGGCAATATATTATTGTAAGAGCTATTGTGGCATTTTTTTTTTGCTTTGCGTAAACATTCTTTGACATTTATACTAACTTCCATTTTTGTCAAAAGTTTCACTACAATTTTTCAAAACTATCTAGCACATATAATGTAAACAAAGGTTTCATCAAGGAGGAGACTTCACACAGAAGACAATACCTGCAAGGACAGTTTTCCTGAACACGAAGGGAAAAACTTTCAAACTAGAATATCTATTAATTTGTTGAAGGAGATTTGAAGATATTGAATCTTCACCTTAAATATACATATACATATACATATATATACATATATATATATATGTATATAAACTCCTAGAAGACCCAAAGCAATCTCAGATCTATGACTGTGACAATAATTAAATTAGCAAAAGAAAAATTAAAAAGTGAAAACATGCCAGAAACCAAAAGTAGTTTTATAAAGAACTATAAAAGGCACTTAATGTTGATGACTAAAAGCTCTGTTCCAGTGATTACAGGCATATAACATCTCCCCATGGATTTTGTAATAGCATTCTAATATTAGAAAATGGGATAGTACTGATGATTTGAGGGAGTGTAAAGGACACCTCTTGAAATAAGAAGCTAAAACAATAAAACTTCATGTTAAGGGTGCTGCTTCAAAATCAAATGCAGCTTTTGCATTTTCAGAAATGTAAAACAAGTGAAAAGTAGGTACTCAGAATTCTCCTATCTAGTGATGTCAATCAAAAATTTTAAATTCAGGTCCTTCAGGCCACAAGCCACCCACAAAACTCCAATGTGTGACCCTAACCAGATTAAAATATAATTCGGATATGTTTAAAAAAAATAAAAAAGACAGCATAAACTGACCAATGTAATGTTAATTTGTGAATTTCTAAGTCAATATGCAGCCCAGAGGAATCCATTTGTATTTGAATTTGACAGCATCATTGTAGATTGAGCCCTTATCATGCTGGATCATCTGGTACAGTTTCTGAGCATATCTAAGCAAATGATTATCACATAGGGTCACCTCAATATGCTTCACAGCCCATTTATTTACTCCTGACATGATGTGGTCATCAGTAGAATCCCTGATGATGTCATTAATAATCTCTCATACTGTTTATACAATCAGGATATCTCTTTTGCTCATACATTGCACTTATAGTTTCATTTGCTACAGATACTCAACACGATTCCTTGTTTTAAACATGCTATGAAAACTCACTACGAATCAGTCCACTTCTCCCTGAGATAATCATTTTCGTTCTTTAGAGTATGAAATATTAAAATTCTATGATTCAGAGTTGTACAAGGGTGGTAAGATATTATTGTATAAAAATTCACCCTTTCATACACTTCACTGTCATGGAAAATGTCTAGTTCACTGTCCTACCTAGGAGATAATTCTTTTCTTTTTAAGATTTATTTATTTTTAGTTTTCAACATTCATTTTCACAAGATTTTAAGTTCCAAATTTTCTCCCCATCTCTCCCCTCACCCCACCCCAAAACATCCTGCATTCTGATTTCCCTTTTCCCCAGTCTGCCCTCCCTTCTATCACACCTGTCCTTTCCCTTATCCCCATCTCCTCTATTTTCTTGCAGGGCAAGATAGATGTCTAAATCTCATTGCCTTTATTTCTTATTACCCAATTGTATGCAGAAAATATTCTCATCATTCTTCCCTAAAATTTTGAGTTCCAGCATCTCTCTTTTCCTCCCTCCCCACCCATCCTCACTGAGAAGGCAAGCAATTCAATATAGGCTATATACATATATATGTCTTCTATTTTTTCATTCCTTTTGTGTTGTTTTGTAATTTCTTGGTTTCTCATAAAGTCATTAGTTCCATCTAATCCATTCTAATTTTTAAATAAATATTTTCTTCAGTGAACTTTTGAAGCTCCTTTTTCTACTTGGCTACTTATGCTTTTTAAAGGAATCTTCTCCTCACTGGCTTTTTTTGACCATTTGCGTTAGTCTGTTTCTAAAAGTGTTATCAAGCTGTGGACTCACTTTCCATAATTTTCTTGCATCACTCTCATTTCTCTTTCCAATTTTTCCTCCACCTCTCTTACCTTATTTTCCAAATACTTTTTGAGGGGGCAGAGCCAAGATGGCAGAATAGAAAGGCACACTTACACAGGGGCCTCCCCACAGCCCATAAAATACCTGTAGGGAGGGACTCTCAACAAATTCTGGAGTAGCAGAAGTGGAGAACAACAGAGTGGAGGAGATTTCCAGCCCACGGTGACTTTAAAGGCCCACGGAAACGTTGGTTGCGCCAGATGCCGAGCCGAGCACAGAGCCCAACCCAGCCTTTGCCAAGTGGCACGGTGCAATGAGACCCTGGGAGGAGGATACCTCAGGGGTGGAATCTCCAGTCCAAGTAGTGGGGCCTCAGATCCCTCAGCCCACAGGCACCAAAGGCCAGTGATGGGGTTTGATCAGCAGTCCAGGAAGGGAGAAGGGCTTTCCCATAGCTCCAGCAGCAGGCAGGGGCCACAGAACCAGCACAGCAGCCTGTACAGAAGCTCCATTGCTGCAGTGTAAAAACCCCTGGGGGCACTGAAGAGCTGAATCTTGCCTCCACCCTGGGTGGAGGCCCTGGGAGAGCTGGTCTTTGTCTCACACTGAGTGGCCGCCCTGCCCATCCAGCTTATCGGAAAATCAGCCCCCAGTGCAGACTTGAGAACTGGAGGCCAAGTGGCTGTGGAGAGATATCTACTAAGATTCTACGCATAAAAATCCCTCCTTGCATCCAGACCAGTACACGCTTCATCATGCCACCTTGGAGGAACTAAGATCTTAAAGATTCCCAAAGTATACCCTACTCTTGACAAAGGACACAAAAGCCAAGTAATTGGTTGGGAAAATGCCTAAATTGGGAAAAAAATAAAATTATAAAAGGTTACTTTCTTGCTGAACAGATATCTCCTCCCATCATTTCTGACAAGGAAGAACAATGCTTACCCTCAGGGAAAGACACAGAAGTAAAGGCTTCTGTATCCCAAACATCCAAATTAAATATTCAATGGGCTCAGGCCATGGAAGAGCTCAAAAAGGATTTTGAAAATCAAGTTAGAGAGGTGGAGGAAAAACTGAGAAGAGAAATGAGACAGATGCAAGAAAAGCATGAAAAGCATGTCAACACCTTGCTAAAGGAGACCCAAAAAAATGCTGAAGAAAGTAACACCTTGAAAAATAGGCTAACTCAACTGGCAAAAGAGGGTCAAAAAGCCAATGAGGAGAAGAATGCTTTCAAAAGCAGAATTATTCAAATGGAAAAGGAGATCCAAAAGCTCACTGAAGAAAACAGTTCTTTAAAAATTAGAATGGAACAGATGGAGGCTAATGACTTTAGGAGAAACCAAGAAATCACAAAACAAAACCAAAAGAATGAAAAAATGGAAGATAATGTGAAATATCTCATTGGAAAAACAACTGATCTGGAAAATAGATCCAGGAGAGACAATTTAAAAATTAGGGTACTACCTGAAAGCCATGATCAAAAGAAGAGCCTAGACATCATATTTCATGAAATTATCAAAGAAAACTGCCTTGAGATTCTAGAACCAGAGGGCAAAATAAATATTGAAAGAATCCACTGATCCCCTCCTGAAAGAGATCCAAAAAGAGAAACTCCTAGGAACATTGTGGCCAAATTTCAGAGTTCCCAGGTCAAGGAGAAAATATTGCAAGCAGCTGGAAAGAAACAATTTGAGTATTGTGGAAATACAATCAGGATAACACAAGATCTAGCAGCTTCTACATTAAGGGATCAAAGGGCATGGAATATGATATTCCAGAAGTCAAAGGAACTAGGACTAAAACCAAGAATCACCTACCCAGCAAAACTGAGTATAATACTTCAGGGGAAAAAATGGTCTTTCAATGAAATTGAGGACTCTCAAGCATTCTTGATGAAAAGAACAGAGCTGAAAAGAAAATTTGACTTTGAAACACAAGACTGAAGAGAAGCATGAAAAGGTGAACAGCAAAGAGAAGTCATAACGGATTTACTAAAGTTGAACTGTTGACATTTCTACATGGAAAGACAATATTGGTAACTCTTGAAACTTTTCAGTATCTGGGTAGTTGGTGGGATTACACACACACACATACACAGAGCACAGAGTGAATTGAAGAGGATGGGATCATATCTTAAAAAATGAAATTAAGTGGTGAGAGAGAAATATATCGGGAGGAGAAAGGGAGAAATGGAATGGGGCAAATTATCTCTCATAAAAGAGGCAAGCAAAAGACTCTTTAGTGGAGGGAAAAAGAGGGAAGGGGAGAGAAAAACATGGAGTTTACTCTCATCACATTCCACTAAAGGAAGGAATAAAATGCACACTCATTTTGGTATGAAAACCTATCTTACAATACAGGAAGGTGGGGGAGAAGGGGTTAAGCAAGGTGGTGGGGATGATGGAAGAGAGGGCATTGGGAGGAGGGAGCAATCTGAAATCAGCACTCTTGGAGAGGGACAGGATCCAAAGAGAGAACAGAATCAATGGGGGTCAGGATAGGATGGAGGGAAATATAGTTAGTCTTACAAAACACGACTACTATGGAAGTCATTTGCAAAACTACAGAGATATGGCCTATATTGAATTGCTTGCTTCCCAAAGGGAATGGGTGGGGAGTGAGGAATAAAGACAAGTTGGAACTCAAAGTTTTAGGAACAATTGTTGAGTATTGTTCTTACTACAAGGAAATAAGAAATACAGGTAATGGGGTGTAGAAAGTTATCTTGCCCTACATGTCAAAAGAGAAGATGGGGACAAGGGAAGGGAGGGATATTAGAAGAGAGAGCAGATTGGTGATAGAGGTGATTAGAATGCTCGGTGTTTTGTGGTGGGGGGAGGGGAGAAATGGAGAGAAAATTTGGAACCCTAAATTTTGTGAAAATGAATGTTAAAAGTTAAATAAATAAAATAAAATATAAAACAAAAAAAAAATACTTTTTGAGCTCTTTCATGGCCTGAGACCCTTGCATATTTATTTTGCAGGGTTTGGGTATAGAGGCCTTGACTTTTATGTTTTCCTCTGATGGTGTACACTGTTCTTCCTCATCTGAAAGGATGGAAGAAAATATCTGTTCACCAAAAAGTAACCTTCTATAGTATTATTTTTCCCCCCTTTTTTGGGTATTTTCCCATCCAGTTACTTGACTTTTGAGTCCTTTGTCAAGAGGAGGGTATACTCTAGTCACCTGTCAGTTCTCAGTTTCTCCAAGGTGGCACAATCAAGGGACAGGAGCTTATTCCTCTCCTGGCCTGCACTCTGGTCTGGAAGCTACTAAAAGCTTTTCATCCCATGATCTGCCAGTAGAATTCTCTCTCCATTGTAACCACCAGCTCTAACAACCAGTGTTCCTCATCACCACAGGACCACCACTCAGGGCTGAGATACAGATCAGCAGCTCAATTCCCCCAGGGTCTTTAGTTGGAGGGCTTCAAATACAGACACTGCTACTGCCTAGGGCCACCTGGGACTCAGGCTAGGGCATGAACCTGCTCCTTTCTCATTCGTGTGAAATAATTTTTTCACTGACCTTTGAAGCTCTCTTTGGTATTTATGGGTTGAGTAATCTGAGAACCGCAACTGCTGTCTGTGACTTTGTGCTCCTCTCCAAGCCCTGTGTGATAGACCTTTCGTGTTGGCCTTCCTGGCTGTCTTGGCCTGGAAATCTCTTTCACTCTGTCATTTTCTGGCTTCTTTGGCTCTAGAATTTGCTAAGGTTATTTTTTTTTTAATTTTAATTTATTTATTTAACTTTTAACATTCATTTTCACAAAATTTTGGGTTCCAAATTTTCTCCCCATTTCTCCCCTCCCCCCACCCCAAAACACCAAGCATTCTAATCACCCCTATCACCAATCTGCCCTCTCTTCTATCATCCCTCTCTGCCCTTGTCCCCATCTTCTCTTTGGTCCTGTAGGGCCAAATAACTTTCTATACCCCTTTACCTGTATTTCTTATTTCCTAGTGGCAAGAACAGTACTCAACAGTTGTTCCTAAAACTTTGAGTTCCAACTTCTCTTCATCCTTCCCTCCCCACCCCTTCCCTTTGGAAGACAAGCAATTCAATATAGGCCAAATCTGTGTAGTTTTGCAAATGACTTCCATAATAGTCGTGTTGTATCAGACTAACTATATTTCCCTCCATCCTATCCTGACCCCCATTGTTTCTGTTCTCTCTTTTAATCCTGTCCCTCCCCATGAGTGTTGACCTCAAATTGCTCCCTCCTCCCAATGCCCTCTCTTCCATCATTCCCACCACTCTGCTTCTCCCCTTCTCCCCCACCTTCCTGTATTGTAAGATAGGTTTTCATACCAAAATGAGTGTGCATTTTATTCCTTCCTTTAGTGGAATGTGATGAGAGTAAACTTCATGTTTTTCTCTCCCCTTCCCTCTTTTTCCCTCCACTAAAGAGTCTTTTGCTTGCCTCTTTTATGAGAGATAATTTACCCCATTGCATTTCTCCCTTTCTCCTCCCAATGTATTTCTCTCTCACTGCTTAATTTCATTTTTTTAAAGATATGATCCCATCCTATTCAATTCACTCTGTGCTCTCTGTCTTTGTGTGCGTGTGTGTATGTGCATGTGTGTGTAATCGTACCCACTACCCAGATACTGAAAAGTTTCAAGAGTTACCAATATTGTCTTTCCATGCAGGAATGTAAACAGCTCAACTCTAATAAGTCCCTTATGACTTCTCTTTACTGTTTACCTTTTCATGCTTCTCTTCAGTCTTGTGTTTGAAAGTCAAATTTTCTTTTCAGCTCTGTTCTTTTCATCAAGAATGCTGGAAAGTCCCCAATTTCATTGAAAGATCATTTATTCCACTGAAGTATTATACTCAGTTTTGCTGGGTAGGTCATTCTTGGTTTTAGTCTTATTTCCTTTGACTTTTGGAATATCATATTCCATGACCTTCAATCCCTTAATGTAGAAGCTGCTAGATCTTGTGTTATCCTGATTGTATTTCCACAGTACTTGAATTGTTTCTTTCTAGATGCTTGCAACATTTTCTCCTTGACCAGGGAACTCTGGAATTTGGTCACAATGTTCCTAGGAGTTTCTCTTTTTGGATCTCTTTCAGGCAGTGATCTGTGGATTCCTTGAATACTTATTTTGCCCTCTGGTTCTAGAATCTCAGGGCAGTTTTCCTGGATAATTTCATGGAAGATGATGTCTAGGCTCTTCTTTTGATCATGGCTTTCAGGTAGTCCCATAATTTTTAAATTGTCTCTCCTGGATCTATTTTCCAGGTCAGTTGTTTTTCCAATGAGATATTTCACATTATCTTCCATTTTTTCATTCTTTTGGTTTTGTTCTGTGATTTCTTGCTTTCTCATAAAGTCCTTAGCCTCCATCTGTGTCATTCTAATTTTGAAAGAACTATTTTCTTCAGTGAGCTTTTGAATCTCCTTTTCCATTTGGCTAATTCTGCTTTTGAAAGCATTCTTCTCCTCATTGGCTTTTTGAACCTCTTTTGCCAATTGAGTTAGCCTATTTTTCAAGGTATTATTTTCTTCAGCATTTTTTTGGGTCTCCTTACCAAGGTGTTGACCTGCTTTTCATGCTTTTCTTGCATCTCTCTCATTTCTCTTCCCAGTTTTTCCTCCACCTCTCTAACTTGATTTTCAAAATCCTTTTTGAGCTCTTCCATGGGCTGAGCCCATTGGGTGGTCTGGGATACAGAAGTCTTGATTTCTATGTCTTTCCCTGATTGTAAGCCTTGTTCTTCTTCATCTGAATGGAAGGAAGGAAATACCTGTTCACCAAGAAAGTAACCTTCTCTGGTCTTATTTTTTTTTCCCTTTTCTGGGCATTTTCCCAGCCAGTGACTTGACTTCTGAACGTTCTCTTCACACCCACTTCACCTCCAGATCTGCCCAGCCAGAGCTTGGGGTCTGAGATTCAAATGCTACTTCCCAGCCTTAGGGCTTTGATGGGGGAGGGGCTGCTATTCAGTGTGAGATTAAGTTCAGGTGCTCAGGTCAGGGCAGGGCTGCCACACCAGGCTCAGTTCCCTCAGGGGCTTTATGTAGAGACCTTCAACAATGGGTCTGGGCTCCTGCCTGCATTGGGAGCCCCAGTCTGCTGCTGCCTCTGCTGTTTCCTCCCAATGTGGCCTGAGTTATGGAGACACCCTACTCCCCTCTTGGCAAGCTGAAAAGACCCTCTCACTAACCTTTGTGGCCTGTGGGTGGAGGGACCCACGCTGCTGCTGGAGATCCCATCCCTGAAGCCTGCTTGGATCTGCTCCTCTCGGTTCCACATGGCCAAGACAGGGCTGGGCTCAGCTCTGGGTCCGGGATGCAACGTACCTTTTGTGTTGGTTTTTCAGGGCTCTCTGAAACATAAATCTCCTCTGCTCCATTGTTGTGTCACTTCTGGTGCTACAGAATTTGTTGGGAATTCTTTTTTACAGATAATTTATAGGCTGTGGGTTCAGAGCTAGTGTATGTGAATCTTTCTACTCTGCCATCTTGGCTCCTACTAGGGTCATTTTTTACAGGTGTTTCATGGGCTGTGGGGGGAGAGCTTCTACAGGTCTATCCTTCTACTCCACCATCTTCACTCCTCCCCCTCACCACCCTAGGAGATATTGCTTATAGATAACAGGATCTACCAGATGTTTTCCTTAGTGGACAATATAATCATTGAATTGAGCATTGGAACCTTGTAGAGCCTTCTAACTAATCAAAAGAGTTTGTCCTAAATATCTAAAAATGTGGGAGACAGAAGGAGGGACAAATGCATGAAGATTTTATTTTGCCAAAACCAATACATGCAACTGTCAACCTCATACAGTTCAAATGCCAGTTTAAATATCTTGAACAGATGCTTTAAATGGATAATGAGTGTTACACAAATTTTTAAAAGCAAAGATAATATATTGATTTTTTGGGGAGAAGGGTGATTGTAAAATTCTTGTAATGATATGCAGCTCCTCCCAGAAATCAGCAAAACTGGATTACTTACCAAGTTTTGCTTCTACGTTAATTTTCAAATGAAAACAAACCATCAATCTCTCTCTCAACTGAGTGATCTTTTCTAAATTTCATGACAGTAAAAATCAAGAGTTGCTTTATTGATCCTATATACAGAGTGAATCTTCTCAGTTCATGGGAGAGTCATAAATCACATTTGTCTGGAGTTCAAATTTGACCATATAATGTATGCACTGTTGGAGAATCCCAAGGAGAATTTTCTCTTGTGCTACAAAGACATCTTTTCATTCCTTAAACTATTTTTCTAATTGAAAATCTCAGTCTAGTTGGCTTACATTTTCATAAAGATCACAAATCTAGAGTTATAAAAATTATCCAACTAGTTGCTCCAGTGTAAAAGAAAGCACAAACAAAAGAACAATTCTATTCATTGAATTTTGTTTTTTATTTAAAAACTATTAATGAAAGGGCTTTTTCTAAAGTGCACTACGGGACTTCAAATTATAATTTTTGCTAGTGCATCAGATCTTTTGTTCATATCTCAGTATGTTGTCACTGTTGCAATTTGTTTATAATTTTATTTTGATCTGAACTTCCTCCTCACCCAGGTGGGGAATTCCCTTTGAGGAAACTGTATCCCCCAGTTCCCTGAGGTCTCTTACCTATTACTTAAAGTCTTCTTGATTTGTATAGAGAGGTTATGCTACTTTTTCACATCTCACAAATTGTAAAATTTACAGACAAAACTTGTACCTAGGTCTTCATAGGCAATCAGGTGAAATATTTCATAGAACATAAGATAATGGAGTCATGAAGAACTGAGATCAAATCCAGCCTTCATTCACTCTTTGGACATAGCTCCTTAGAAAAATCACTTCACCTCTTTTTGATTTAATGTCCCCATATAAAAATGGGTATGTACTTATCTACCAGGATAAATGGAAGACTAAATGGTGTGAGGATAAAATGAGATAATATTTTAAGGTAATTTACAAGTTTTAAGTATTATAATAACTTTAACCTTTCATTCAAGGGGAATCTTCTAATTTCTAACCTCTAGGGCACATTTATACAGTGCTTATACTAAATTTTGTGCTGTATTCAATATTAGAAGAAAAATAGGAAGGAACTAGTTTATCCCATATGTCCTTGAGAGTTAAAGTCTGACAGAGAAACTGCAGCAAAGAAAGATGCAAAAAGGAAAGAAAAGAAGACATCAAGAATGAGAAATTACGAATGTGGACTTCATGACAATCAGTAAAAGCCAAGAGCCAATTAGGCAGTTCATGTAGAAACCTGAGTGAGAGAAAAGACAGTCAAATAGGATTGGGTGTCTTAGTCAAATTGACTGTTTCAGACATGAGTGAAAAAGTGTATTGATTTTGTCAATACAGTGAAAAGTGGTATTTGTCAGTAAAGGCTGAAACCATCTGATTAATTCCTAGTAACTTCAAATGACATGACTTGGTCACTTTTCAGTCATGATAGACATGGTACAGAGAAAGTCTTGTGGAAGAGAGGTCTTCCTCTATAACAGGTACTTATTTATCATGGATTTACTAAGAAACCAATGTTTTGTCATTTAAAATATGGGAAAGATAGTTTTAGTGATGAAAAACTGAAAGCACTATTTTGTTCAGTCTTATTGTGAAGAGCTGAATTTCTTGGTAAAAGGAATGCAAAAGATGCTCAGACTATGTATTCATTGCATACAGATGTGAGTTGATCTCCTGTGGGGTAACCTAGATCTCTTGGGCTGTGGCCACATATTTGGATGCTATGATGAAAATGTAAAACAAAGTCCTCTCTTCTCAGAAAATGACAAGTTCAACTTCACAAGTATGAATTCTCAAAATAATGACTCATATTTCTTTATAGATAAAATCAAATTCATTCCGAGTTTTTGCATTTTCTTTAGACCTCACATCTCACAAGAGATTTAAATTTGAAAACAAAAAAAAAGATGGGATGTAATAGTTTAAGGTTATTTCTATTTGTATTTTTAAAATGAAATCAGAATTCTAAAGCTGACCTGAGGGATTCCAGCTTGACATATAGGCAGGATTGTAAATATGGATATAAGTGCGTATATGTATGTATTATATATGTATGTATATATGTGTGTATATGCATGTATATGTGTGTGAATATGCATGCATATATGTATATGTGTATGCACATGCATGTGTATATATGTATGTATGTATATAGATAGATAGATAGATAGATAGATAGATAGATAGATAGATAGATAGATATGAGTTTTTCATCTATGGAAACGTAAACCAACTAGACCATTTTCAATTAGAAAAACAATTTAAAGGATTATGTGTATGCATGTATTATGTATGCTTACATGCATATGTGTTTATGTATATACACAAATATACTTTTTTTTCTTTTTTGTCCTACAACCTCTTATCTCAATTTTGGCTATAATTTTGGCCTGAAAGGTGACAGTACTATGGCAGACATCACAAGCTTTCCTATCCCCATGCTAAACAGGAGTAAACTGAGATGCCAAAACGTTAAGTATTACTTATTCTTTTTTTCCTTATTATCATGAATGTAATAGGGGGCTGAAAATTGACTGGAACCTGGAGATTTGAAGTTTTGAACTAAAAAGGAATGCTTTCTTAAGTAGGAGTGATTCTGAATTAATGTAATCATTGGCACATAATAAGAATTCAGTAAATGCCTGTTAACTGATTTTGAGCCATAAGGTAGACTTGAGTCAGTAGTCACAAAGTAGCCCAACAGAAACAAAGAAAAAGAAAAATGGAGAGGAAGTAACATTAAATTTCAGCATCAGCAACAACACAAAGGAGACTGTCTCCTAAACTCTTTCCTGGTACTTCATGAGCCATGCTGAGCTGGGGAAAAGATTGGCAAATTTGGGTTAATACCAAAAGGAGAAAATGATAAAGAAAAACTGAAAGGAAAACTGAGCTGCTGCAGGAGAGAGACTGAATTGGGTCCTTCAGTCCTAGATTTAAGAACAAAGAACTAAGATTGAAGTAACTGGTTATAAAGAAGGCTTCAGCAACAAAGGAAAATTCTCCAAAAGATTCATTCTTTCCTCAACTATCCTTCTCCTAACTTGCCAGTGTGTCTTCACTTTTCACTTCTTTAACCTAGACATTTCCTGTAAACAGATTTTTGTTTCAAATATAAAGAAGGCAAAGAGAGTCAAACCTCTACATAAATATGATGAATTTTCTTAGCTGTGGGTTCCAAACTACTGTGATTGTATAAATATATTTCATTTGATAAAAATTCCATAAAATGTCAAGGAAAGGGGAGATAGGAAGCTGAGAGTCATTAAACTGCCCTAGGTTAAAGTTCTTATAAAAGTTGTTATAGTAGGCTTGGGCAAGCTAAATTTCCAGTCTCCAGTTTAAGAAAGAACAAGATAGAGGTCATATTAAGTTCTAGAACTTCTAGAAGAGAGGAAGGAACAGAAAGAAAGAGGAACAGTGCTGCCCATTGGTGTCATATTTCCTGTTTTAATAACATCCTATCAGTCTATGCATTCTCTCTTTTTATCTAAGTCATCTCATCATTATATTAGAATGAAATCACAGGTGTGGAGCATATGAAAATAACTGGGCATTCCTAGAGTATTTCATAAATGTTACATTATCTCAGCCTCAAGACAATCTTACAAGACAGGTAATGTATGCCCATCTTAAGGATGAGCAAACTGAGGCTATGAAAAGTTAAATAACTTGATGATAGTCCCATCATCTATTAAAGTTCAGAGACTGGATTGAAAATCAACTCTGCCTGGTTACAAGTCCATTTCTACAGCTTCTACATCATACTAAGGAAATGATATTTTGAGTCACTTAGCACTCAATATGTATATATGTATGTGTGAGCATGTATGTCTGTATATATGCAAGCACTTGCTCTGTATATGTATATATACACATATGTATACACATGCATGTATAAAGAGCAAATTAAATATGTTATATATAATATTATTTGATATAATATATAGAATATATATACAAATTAACCATATGTTTTATATAGGTATGTCTTAGGCAATTTAAACTGAACTGAAGCGAACTGAATTGAATTGAACTGAGATAACTCTATAATACTGTTTTCTCAATGAGAAAAAAAAATCTTCTTGAAATGATTTCAGGAAATATGAGATTCATCCGGTGACCTCCTTATGTCTCTGCCTGCTTCCATGACATTAAAAAAATTACCATAATAGAGGGAAAAATCTAGTATTTTTCAGATAGAAATTACGGAGTAGGGAGTTGGGAAGAAACTCTCTCTCTTTAAATATGTCTACATAGTCAAAGCAAATAATGTGAATTATATATAACAAAAATTTCTGATTTTAATATAGGAAAGTAACTATGATAACAACACTAAATATTGATAGGGTAAAACTTAGCAATTGGAAATATTCCTCATTCAAAAGAAATTGGTCTAAAGAAAGAAAACAGAGGAAAAATATATTAGGATTATCTATAGGATAAAATTAATATTATTGAATATATATGTATATGCATGTGTGCATATGTGTATGTATACATATATATATATACACACACACGTACACACACACATAGTAGACACATGACCAGACAGATGAACTAGACTATATTTTTATAATGTAGATCACATCTTTCTTATATGTAGGACAAATGGAAATGTTCATATTATCTACAAACTTCTATGAATCTGTGATCCCACCCATCACAGTACTCACAGATCACTGCATCTCTGTTGCTTGTGTTTCTGGGCTATTCTTATTCTTGTCTTTCTAAAAAGAAAGTGACCTATAAATGTGACCCATGAAACATTCAAACATTATCTTTTACAAATACATATATGTGAATGCCAGAAAATTTTATTCTCATTATTTTATGTGATTATTTTTTGATGTCAAGTCACATACATTACAGTGATGCATAAAGCCTCTAGTTGATAATAGCACACAGAGAACAACTGTTATCTTTTTAACAGTAATACCTTTCCTTAGGACCACAAATTCCTTATACCAGATTTGAAAGTGATGGGGATACTCTAAATAGCCAAGCATCTATGGGAAGTCTCATTCTGCTCAGCTTTTTAATAGGAAAACTGGGAGAATATGGATATCATTATAGATGTTACATTTGCTGAGAAAATTTGAAAAAATAGTTTGAAATCCTCTACGTAAGAAATCATATTTAATGAAAAACAGTTGAAGAAATTTAAAATGTTTTCCCTTTAAAAAAAAAAAGACAACATGTACACAAGAGCATTACTCAAATATTTAAATGGTTGTTGTTTGGATGAGGGGTTAGATTTTTTAGTATAAATATTGACAGCAGTAGTAACAGTTTAAATGCTAAGTATGTCAAGAAAAATTAGAACACATTTATCTTTTGTCAATTGCCCAATGAGATATCACAGTATGAGAGGGCCTGACCTTTGGTATTCTATCCCCTAAGGTGCAGAAATACAGGAGCAAGCTCAGAAGAAAGTGCACTTATGCCAAGAGCACTTGCTATATCATTGAATGGCTCTAACTACGTTTACAGTATTTTGAAGATGGATTGTGCCCATGGCAAGGAGGTGAAGGTGGGGTTTGTATAATGCCATGGAGGCTTGCCTTCATGTCCTGCCTCTGTGAAAGTTGCCTAACTTCTCAGTATACCTAGGCAACACCTACAAGAAGTACATAGATTTTTGGAAGCAATTACTTCTATAATAAGTCTTTACAATAATGGTAATTCAGTGATAAAAAATAAAATAAAAAGATTATATAAAATTTATCAGTATGCATCTCACTATATAAGATACCCATGAAACAAAATTCACTTAGAACAAACAGTAACGCAATGCATTTCAAAGATATATTATTCCTAAAAAAAAAATTAATTCCTTCTCCCCAAATCAAATATAATAAAGCAAAGAAACAAACAAACAAAAAAACCCTTTTGTATTCTCACTGTGAGTCACTATGGCAAAAGACAAAGGGAAAGGTTTAGTCAGACATAGATAAATAGCTAAATATTGTTACATCATTAAATATGAAACAATTTATTAACATCATGTCAGACATTGCACTTGGCACTAAGCATGTAAGGATAAAATTTAAATAGTCTCTGCCCTCAAGTAAGTTACATTCAACCAGTTAGACAGCATTACCCGTACCTATGGGTAATGCTGTCTAACCAGTTGAATATATATATATGTGTATGTATATATATATATATACATATATATATATATACATACACATATATATATACATATATGTATATATACACACACACACACACACACATATATATATATATGGAGAAATGAATGTATGGAGATGTAAATATAGAAAAAAAGAGAGATATAGATACTGATAAATCTATAAATTACAAGAAGAGTATTTTCCTCCCCATGCTTTTCAACTTCTTTTTTTGTATTGTCTTCCTTTATCTGACTGTGAGTAGCTGGAATGTAGATGCTCTTTTGCCTTTCTTTGTATCAACAGGGCTTAGCATAATTACTGAGGTATAGTAGATAGCTTGATAAATCATTATTGACTGCCTGTCTGAACATATATACATACACACACAAAAGTATATATTATACATATATATGTGTTTGTCTATATGTGGTTATACACATATATACTTGTACATAAAATACCTAAACACACACACATATATATGTATATACACACACAAAACAAATATGTATTAATTTGATAGACGGAAAGACACAACCAAGTGGAGGAAATCAGTAAAGACTTCTTGTAGAAGGTTTCTCATAAACTGAATCTTGAATGAAAGTAGTGATAATAAGAGGCAATGAAGAGAAGGAAACCCAGTTCAGATAAGAGGGACAGCTAAGTCTAAGAAACAGAAATTGTAGGTGGAATTGCAGAGTTTGTGAAATAGAATGATATATAATCAGGTAAAGAAGTTGGATGTGGGGACAGATCACAAAGAGCTCCTGGTGATAAAGAGAGATGTTCATATTTGATTCTTTAGGTAATAAAGAGAAGTAGAAGTTTATTGAATGGAAGAGTGATGTGATCAGATATGGGCTTTAACAATTCTTTTAAAATATAGTACATAATAATAATAGCAACGCAACTTGAGCGAACTCTTTCCCCTGTTTATTGGGTAGAACCCCCAGAGCATTTTTGTGGGTGAATATGGAGAAGGTTCATAAAAAATATGTGTAAATGAGTTGTGATTTCAACTCACATGGTGAGAATACTCACCTTGGTAGCATCAGAGATACATATGAATACATAATTTGGGTAATCAAGATACAGTTATCGAATGATGATACATTTTATTAAGGCTTTAGATGTTACAGAAGCAAGATTATTTCTTCAATAGGTATAAATATACCCCTTTTGCAAACTATTTTAAGTTTCTTTCTAAACTTTCACTCCTTTATGACAGTTTTCAGTTGTGCAAGGAAGTGTATGGAGACTTCTTTGTAATTTGATTTGTGAATATTTCTTCAACATCTTTGTGAAGATTTTAGTAACCCCCAAATATCTGTCCATTCATTCACAAACTTATCTTGATATAGTTTGCTTTCAGAAAGTCTTGATGTTGTTATTTTTGTATTCACTAGAAAAGTGTTAAATGAATTGACCTTACAGGTTTCATTTGGATGAACCTGTGACAGCTGTGTCAACAGAAGGGTTTTCAGGCATGACAACACATCGGTGCATTTCCATGTGTTAGAGGCCTTGAAACATCAACTTCATGTTTCGATTTTAAATTGTGGTTAACTCTACTTTTGTAACGTTTTTTTCCCTGACAATTGTTTTGACATATCCACCATATGTCTATACAATTTTGTTAATCTCTTTCTCTGGAAGTATATTTATGTTTTATTATTTTTAAGGAGCTTACTGTATCTTGTTCTTTCAGGATATTTCTCATGTCTCAAACTATGGATACTGTAGACTTGAACACACTTGTGCTAGAGAGACAGCAGGGAAAATTATTTTCCAAAGAGGGAATGATCTGAAATGAAGGTGAATTATGAGTGTTAAAAGCCAAAGAATATGTTTCTGTAGAATTTGTGCCACAAATCTGGTTTTGTAGGATTTTGCAACTATGTTTCCATCTGTTCTGATATGAATTTCACATGTCTTAGGTATGCCTTCCCAAAAGGCACTGGGCAATCTTTTTATTTGGGTGAAATCATGCCAGAATGGTGAAAAAAAAAAAAGTTCCTGTGGCTTCACAGTATAGAGGGAAGGGATAGTGAAAGATTATTAACCAATCAACAAACAAACATTCCTTGAAAACCTACTATACCCCCAAGGACTTTGTAAAGGACTTGGTTTTCAAAGATGAAATGCAAAATAGACCCAACTTAAAGAGATTTCATTCTTCGGAGGACGCAAATAGGTACACATATCCTCCTCTTTTTCTGTTTAGGCATACAACCTCTTAGAAACAAAAGGCAATTACCTGGTGGCAGGTAGCTAAAAGGTGGCACAATAGACACTGGACTGGGAATCAGAAAGAGTCACCTTTATAAGTTTAAATCTGGCCTCAGGCACTTACTAGCAGTGTGACCCTGGACAAGTCACTTAATCCTGCTTCCTCATCTGTAAAATTATATGGTGAAGAAAATGGAGAAACCCTCCAGAATCTTTGCCAAGAAAACTCAAAAATGGGTCAGGAAGAATCAGACACAACTGAAGCAGTCTAGCAACAACAAAGGAAGAACACAGTCATGTTGAAATACGTCATCTGTACTTAGAAATTTAGACAGGAGAACAACGCTTTCTTTGATGCTACTGCCTCCACTAGTGCAGATTGAAGCATCTCTATCCCTTCAAATTTCAAAGTCCATTATCATTCTGATATCCAAAAGTACTACAGAGACAGGCATGTTATGTACAACTACACCATGATACATTAGGAACTTATGCACAAAAAACTGTTGGAAAATATAACAACACTGATTTATAAACAGAAAAGGAGATAACTCAGTTAAAATGAATATAGAAAAATAGATGTAACCGAAGTATGTGAATTCCATAAAATATTGATAAGTCCAAAGGAAGGCCTCAAAATCAACAGATAAATAGTATAGAGAAGACTTACAATAATAGACCTTGGGTAAAAATCAAAAGTAAGAGAAATCATCAATTGGTTTTGCTCTGCACCAGTATAGGTAATTCTACTTTGATGAAAACTACAGATTCATTAAACCATGATATTCATGCTAATGGAGTAACTCAATGTCATACTAGTACATTTGTAAGTCATAAGATAATATCTGTATTTTTCTCTAATTTTTAGTGATTTACATCAATCACATTCAAATGCACATGGATTTCATAGAGGAAGTCATTTTCCCCAAAATCACTTCACATGAATAAATATCTTTATGTGGGGTTATTTGGCAAAGTTTGCCATTGCACAGAAATCCTTTTATTTAAACTCCCAGTAGAACAGTATCCATAGCACCTGTTAGTGTCTTAGGTAAGCCAGTATTTCCCTCTTATATCTGAATTGCTGTTGATACTCAATAGGCTACTGAACAAAGCTATTTCTGAAGTGTTATTTGATCATATACCTGGGAAATAATTTGTTTGGAGAGAGCCTTTAAATCTATATTTTGCTCTACCAGTTCAAACTTTTTTATGAACAACAAATAACAGCCACTGCAGAATCCCATATTCTTAGCATCTCTACTTCAGATATGAGACTGTGAAGATTAAGTTTGTTATATGTTTGTGAAATCCTCCCTGTTCTATTCTTAAGTTTTTACCAGATTTACCCACTAAGTTTCCACAAAGTATAAATTTATAGTGATGAGGTAGTGTACAGTATGGATCAACACATACTGCTGCATTTGTCACCTTTTTAAAGGGGTTAGGTGAAGAAAGGAAAAGCTAACATTTGTGTCTTGTTTTTTCTTTCATTGTCTTACATTCTTTGCAATTGCTAAACAATTGAACTCTTGAACCTTGGAAAAAGAATGTGGGGAATCACAGAAGGTCAGAGCTGAAGAGACTTCAGAACCCATTTAATCAAGATTATATTTAAACAAAATCCTTGTAACAACCAACATCCCCAATGGTCATCTACCAGTCTTGGATTGATAAACTTTGGTTAATGGAAGCTTGAATGCCTTTTAACAAAGTAACTTACATTTTTGATAGCTCTAATTGTTAAGAAATTTTATCTTACATCAATGTAAAATGTAGAACTATCACCTGTAGATCTTATTTCTGTTCTCTGAGATTAAGCAGTATAAACCTAATCCAGCAGTGGGGAAGCCTTAAGGCCACATGTGATCATCTAGGTCCTGAAGTGCAGCCTTTTGAATCCAAACCTCACAGAACAAATCCCTTTAATAAAAGGATATGTTCTGTTATCTCAGACTAAAGGCTGCACCCAAGGACATAGAAGGTCATATTTGGCCTCAAGACCATAGGTTCCCCATTCCTATCCTAACCCCTTCAGTGTGACACCTCTTCAACTATTTGTAGACAATTTGCTAATCCCCCAGAAGTCCACTTTTGGCCAAACTAAGCATCCAAGTGTCATCAAATCATTCAAATATGGCATAGATTTGTACTCCTTTACCATCCAGGTTTCTTTTCTTTGGATGTGTTCCAGCTGATTAAAATTCTTTCTAAAATATGGTACTGGAGAAAAGTCTTTTAGGGCAGAGCCAAGATGGCAGAGTGGAAAGACGCACATACACATAGCTCCGAACCCACAACCCATAGAGCAACTACAAAGAAGTAACTCACGGCGAATTCCGCACCCAGAGGCCACAGAACATTGGAGCGAGGGAGATTTCTGTTCCCGAGAGACCTGCAAACCTCTTGCAAAAGGTCCTTCATGCTGTGGACTGGGCGCCGGGACTGGGAGCTGAGTACAGCCCTGTTGTGGCTGCGGCACTGAGAGGAACAGATCCAAGCGGGCTTCAGGGACCGGATCTCCAGCGGCCGCACAAGTCCCTCCACCCACAGGTGACAGGGTCGGTGAGAGAGTCTCTTTGGTGGGTCAAGAGGGGAGTGGGGTGCCCCCATGGCTCGGGCCCCCTCAGGAGACAGAAGCTGAGGGGCGGCGGCAGATCGGGGTTCCCCAAGCAGGCAGGAGCCTGGATCCATTGTTGAAGGTCTGTGCATAAACTCCCTGAGGGAACTGAGCCTGAGAGGCGGCCCTGCCCTGACCTGACCACCTGAACTTAATCTCACACTGAATAGCAGCCCTGCTCCCGCCAAAAGCCCTGAGGCTGGAAGCAGCATTTGAATCTCAGACCCCAAACGATGGCTGGGAGGATCAGGAGGCAAGGTGGGTGTGAGGAAAATATTCAGAGGTCAAGTCACTGGCTGGGAAAATGCCCAGAAAAGGGAAAAGAAATAAGACTATAGAAGGTTACATTCTTGGTGAACAAGCATTTCCTCCCTTCCTTTCTGATGAGGGAGAACAATGCTTACCATCAGGCAAAGACACAGAAATCAAGGCTTCTGTGTCCCAGCCCACCCAATAGGCTCAGGCCATGGAAGAGCTCAAAATGAATTTTGAAAATCAAGTTAGAGAGGTGGAGGAAAAGCTGGAAAGAGAAATGAGAGACATGAAGTCAAAGCATGAACAGCAAATCAGCTCCCTGCTAAAGGAGACCCAAAAAAATGTTGAAGAAAATAACACCTTGAAAACTAGCCTAACTCAATTGGCAAAAGAGGTTCAAAAAGCCAATGAGGAGAAGAATGCTTTCAAAAGCAGAATTAGCCAAATGGAAAAGGAGACTCAAAAGCTCACTGAAGAAAATAGTTCTTTCAAAATTAGAATGGCACAGATGGAGGCTAAGGACTTTATGAGAAAGCAAGAAATCACAGAACAAAGCCAGAAAAATGGAAAAATGGAAGATAATGTGAAATATCTCATTGGAAAAACAACTGACCTGGAAAATAGATCCAGGAGAGACAATTTAAAAATTATGGGACTACCTGAAAGCCATGATCAAAAGAAGAGCCTAGACATTATCTTTCATGAAATTATCAAGGAAAACTGCCCTGACATACTAGAACCAGAGGGCAAAATAAATATTCAAGGAATCCACAGAACACCGCATGAAAGAGATCCAAAAAGAGAAACTCCTAGGAACATTGTGGCCAAATTCCAGAGTTCCCAGGTGAAGGAGAAAATATTGCAAGCAGCTAGAAAGAAACAATTCAAGTATTGTGGAAATACAATCAGGATAACACAAGATCTAGAAGCCTCTACATTAAGGGATTGAAGAGCATGGAATAGGATATTCCAGAAGTCAAAGGAACTAGGACTAAAACCAAGAATCACCTACCCAGCAAAACTGAGTATAATACTTCAGGAGAAAATATGGTCTTTCAATGAAATAGAGGATTTTCAAGCATTCTTGATGAAAAGACCAGAGCTGAAAAGAAAATTTGACTCCCAAACACAAGAATGAAGAGAACCATGAAAAGGTGAACAGCAAGGAGAAGTCATAAGGGACTTACTAAAGTTGAACTGTTTACATTCCTACATGGAAAGACAATATTTGTAACTCTTGAAACATTTCAGTATCTGGGTACTGGGTGGGATTACACACACACACATGCACACACGCACACATACATAGAGACAGAGTGCACAGAGTGAGTTGAAGAGGATGGGATCATATCTTGAAAAAAAATGAAATCAAGCAGTGAGAGAGAAATATCGGGAGGAGAAAGGGAGAAATTGAATGGGGCAAATTATCTCTCATAAAAGAGGCAAGCAAAAGACTCATTAGTGGAGGGATAAAGAGGAGAGGTGAGAGAAAAACATGAAATCTACTCTCATCACATTCCACTAAAGGAAAGAATAAAATGCACACTCATTTTGGTATGAAAACCTATCTTACAATACAGGAAAGTGGGGGATAAGGGGATAAGCAGGGTGGGGGGATGATAGAAGGGAGGGCATGGGGAGGAGAGTGCAATTTGAGATCGACACTCATGGGGAGGGATAGGATCAAAAGAGAATAGAAGTAATGGGGGACAGGATAGGATGGAGGGAAATCTAGTTAGTCCTATACAACACAACTATTATGGAAGTCATTTGCAAAACTACACAGATTTGGCCTATATTGAATTGCATGCCTTCCAAAGGGAAGGGGTGGAGAGGGAGGGATGAAGAGAAGTTGGAACTCAAAGTGTTAGGATCAACCGTCGAGTAATCTTCTTGCCACTAGGAAATAAGAAATACAGGTAAAGGGGTATAGAAAGCTATCTGGCCCTACAGGACAAAAGACAAGACGGAGACAAGGGCAGAGAGGAATGATAGAAGAGAGAGCAGATTGGTCATAGGGGCAATTAGAATGCTTGGTGTTTGGGGCAGAGGGGATAAAAGGGGAGAAAATTTGTAACCCAAAATTTTGTGAAAATGAATGTTAAAATTTAAATAAAAAATAATAATAAAATAAAAATAAAAATAAAAATAAAATGTGGTACTGAAGATGGTTCTAGCATCATGGCCTCCATGGCTGTCTCAGCCTCCTTGGCATTCCAAGCACAGTAAAGGGGGTTGACTGGGTGTGAGGGGTGGTGGTGGTGGTAGGGGTGACATGGGAGCCCTGAGGCTGTGGAACCTAGCCCCCATCGCCATGGACAGCTTCTTCTTCTGTTGTGATCTGTCCAGGCAGGCTAGGTTCTACACTTTCAAGCTAGGACTACACGGAGCACGTTCTTGCATTGACCATGCTCTGCCCCAAAGAAGATGCTAAGGAGGAGTGCAATGTTGTGGAGGTATTGGCCCAAAACCACAACAATGAGGAAATTTCTATGCCACTGGCCAATCTGAAACTTTCCTACCAGCCCATGCTCAGCCTGGTGATTTCCCACTCCAGCCTCCAGTGACCTTCCACCCGAAGTCTGGCTCTGGCTCTGTGCTTGTCACCTGGAGGTACTAGATTATGTCTATGGAAGGCTGTGAGTTCTCAGAAGAGAATGAGAGTGAAGACAAAAACCCAGAACTACTATCCATTTTTATTGTCAAGAAGCAGCAAGGAAGCTAAAACTGGCAAGGATCCGCAGTTGTCTCTTCTTCCTATTCACATGGTCTTGTTTCTCCTGTGTGTTTCAACAATGTCTTTTTATGTTTTTTTTTTTTTTTTTAATTTCTCATCTGCCAGAACAGGTCTTGGGAAAAAAGAGAAGGAGCCCTTGTGCCCTTTCTTACCCCCCAGTAGAATCCCATCCTGAAGTCCCAGTATCAAGAGTAGGATATTGTTCCAGCACAGGCCCTACTTCTTCTCCCCTCAGACCTCTTTAGTCTAGGCTTTTCTCCCTCACAGAGGGAGAAAGGTGTGAGACTGGGGGGTGGGGAGAGATCAAGGGAGTGAAAGAACAAAGATTTTCCCTTCCTTAGCCCTTACTCCCAAGCTAGGCAGAGATGCGGTGCAATGATTTTATGCAGAAATCCAAGAATTTCTAGACATTTTTACATTTTTGGAAGAAGTTGAAAATAAAATGATTTTTTCTAATAAAAAAAGGGGTACTGAGAACAAGCACAATAGTTCATATGTAACCTAACCAAGTAAGAATACAATGGATAACCATCTCTTTATTTCTTATTCCTTTGCCTTACATAATGAAACCAAAGACTATGTTACTGTTCTGAGTTGCCAGAAAAATCTTTTGAAATAATCAGTTTTTAGTTCACTACAATCCCAGATGTTTTCAGCTTATCTGCCATTCACCTATCCCTTCCGCATCTGAATATTTGATTAAATTTAGCTATGTTAAACATTATTGCCATTTCTTCACATTGACTAGGAGGTACTGAGGAAGTAGAGTCAAATGTCATGTTATCCTGAGCACTGTTAGTGTGGATTCATCACTATAGAAATTCTGGGAGAACTGTTATTTTTTGCATCCATTTGTTATTCCTTTAAAAATGGTCTCAACAAATGAATTAATTGTTTCTTGCATCAAATACTCTTCATGGTTATTTGCCCACCACCTGAACTTTAATGTTTTCTGAAGCAATATGGCTTATACTACACTGCCATTATCCTGTTATACTCTTAGAAATAAGCAGTCCTTCTCAATTTGTTTTGCTATCCACCACTGTCTATACAGTAATGCTGAATTGGTAAGGGATTCCATTTGAGAGAAATGTATTCAATATAAATAGAGTAGAAGAGACATACACAGTAGAAAACCAAGAGTAAACAAAAATTTTGTGTATATGTGTATGTACATATACAAATAGACAGACAGATGGATAGTCAATCCTAAACATTCATGTTTACTTTTGCAATTTCAAGTGTTTCTGTGATATTTTTAGAAACCTTATTTCCATTTCCATGGGGCTTTGTGTATTAGGGGGGTGGGGAAGAGAAGCACGATGTGCCAATTTATGTCTGCAATAAGGAGGGAATTATTCATATAAGTATTCATGAATCCATCCCATAAAGTTTGAAAGTAACCTCTCAAGTACTCATTGAAGGAGTTGAAAAAATGGAAAACCACTTGTGGATAAATGAGATGGTGATCACCCCAGTCCTCTTGCCAGAATTTGAGTAGTTCACCAAGCATCCTGCCTCTCCATTTATGCATATGGCCAGGCTCCTCAGGACCAAAACAGACCTGGAATATTCCTGCCCTGTTTAGCCAGTGGAGACTAGGTGGTGTAAGTTCTGAGAGCAGACTGAGGGACCAGGTACTCACCCCAAGGAATGTGCTTTTTACTAGGGAAGAGTTAAACCACAGAGCTAAAGGGAAATGAAAGATAGCAGGTATTGCTCTCCCTCCCTCCTTTTTTTAAATCTCTGGGTTCTTCTGATATCTCTGCCTCTGCCCCTCCCTATCTCGTTCAGCATTGCCCCGACTTTATACTTCATTTTATGGGTTATTTAATTGTTACTATGTTAGGAAAAGTGCAAGCTATCAGAAATTAGGGTTTTTTGAAATAAAAAATTGAATGTAGGAAAGTATATTTTCCACACTCTTTTAGCAAAAGATCACAGTTTTTGATTGTCATCAAAACCTAATTCCCTATTCTTTATAGGTTTAATGCGTTGACATTTGTATTTTTTTCACTTTCATGCAATTTCTTAGTAACATTGCCCCAGCAGTGTTGATGATTGACTGTATATACACACATACATGTATTCACATATTCTGAGTATTCATATCCTCATGCATCAATTAGATCTCTTGGGAAATTATATCCAAGAGACATCTTTTATCAGTGTTAAAAATCTCAGAAGATCTGTATTTCTTTGCTAAAAAGAAATTGTTTGGGTGGCATAACATATTCCTCATGAGCATATACTACACCAAGCATTTTGAAGAATTAGTGACATGCTTTAATAGTTCACCTTAAAACTAAATGACTTGTTTTAACAAATCATTATTGGTTTCTTCTGTCCCTCCAACACAGGTGGTTACATTCAGAAGCAGATAGTTTGGGGGAAAAGTGATCATTTTTTTCTAGTTAAACTAAAACACTTATGAATTAGAAAACAGAACAAATGTATCAAGATGATTCTAGGGTACAATAATTTCTGTTTACTGGTTCTACATCTTTCCCACATTATTGATGGATTCAGAGTGAAGATGGTATAGATTTGTATATAACATCACTTGTAGTTTGACAGTCTCTCTGGAAAAGTACCTTCAAATTATTTTTACTACAAGGCAATGTTGAATATAAATTATACTATATTTTGAATTTTAAAATCTGGGTTCAAATTCTGCTTTCTTACTTCTTTGACCTGCTTATTCATGAGAAAGTGGTTTCACATCTTTGGACCTCAGTACCATTAATTATTTAAAAAGTAGGTTGGGCCAGGTGCCCTCTAAGGTGCCTTCCATCTCTAAATTGATTATATTATGGACTTCTAATTACTTGTACACATCTATGATTATTCTCATTCTATTACTATCTTGTAAATATAATTTACTGAAAATACCTAAACTATCTTATTTCAAAATGAGGGTGAGAACAACATTCATTTCTGGTGTCTCCCAATTAAAGACACCCAGACACATTCTCACAGGATATTTAATAAAGGTGCTGATATTAAAGGTCCTAGAGGTACTAACTCTCACAATATAGTTCTTAAAATTTCAAATCAAAAAAAATTATCCACATATAATGATGAAGAAAATCAAATAAAAATGTCTAAAACTCCCCCATCAAGTCTAAGATTCCGATACAAGACTTATAAAACCTTGCAGAAACAATGAATAGGCAAATTAGATGATAAAACATCCAGAGAGCCTAAGCACCCCACTACAGGGCCATGGAAGCAGACAGAGCAATTACAACTTCTGGTAATGAGACATCCATGGTTCTTCAAGGATGTCTGCACCAATGACTGTAACTACTTTTAGCATGACAGGACCATGGTAAAGAATGAACTCTCTTCCAAGTTGAGGACTATGAAATAAGAATGGAGAGAGTAGGTGACACACAAAACCCTAGATGAACAGTGAAGAAACCAGTGCTGGGATTAATGCAAAGGCTCAAGCCCAGACCTAGGCACCTAATCCAGAATAACAAAGAAAGTTAAACGAGTCTACAAAGGAGTAAGTATAAAACAAGACCTTACAACCCCACTCAAGAGTAAATGTGGGAGTAAACATAAAACTCCAATCAAAGAATTGATTCATTATATGGGGAAAATAGAAGAAAATATTAAGTGCAATAAAAATAATGAGTTGAGAGAGGAACAAGAGGTAAAGTCAGAGAAATAGGGTTATTCCATAAAAGATTCAAATAGAATCAAAGAAAAAAAGGAATATATAACCACAATTACAACTAGACTGGCTGAAAGAAAGGAAATGAGACTTTTTTCTAATACAATAAAAAATGAAATAACAACTCTGGAAGAAATACTAGAATAGAGAATATGTGGCTTAGCAAGTAGAAAATCCTTAGAAGACAGAAAATCCTATCCAAGGAGTAGTCTCCCTGAGAAAAGGATAGAACCCACTAAATTCACTAATTCAATGTACAAAATGAACTATAAGAATTCAGAAAAAGTTAAAATAAGAATAAAATGAAAAGTTAAAAACTAAGAAAAATATATGATCTGAAAAACAGATCCAAGAAAGATAATTTAAGAATCAAAACTTCCTGAGATCCACTACAAAACAACAACAAAAGATTATGTATTTCAAGAAATAATAAAATAAAATTGCTCAGATCTAATAGAACCATAAGGCAATTTGAACAGAGGATAAACCCATCAATTAGATTTTAAAAGAAAATACAAGTTGAAAATGTTGAAAAATACCATAAACAAAATCTAGAGCTTCTAAGTCAAAGAAAAAAAAATGCTAGCAGTAGCAAATAAAGAATTCAATAAATGAGTCACAGCCAGAACCAAGGAGACTATGCTTCAGTTAGTGAAAAACAGAGAACAACTTGGAATATAATATTCCAAAGGGCAAAAGATAGTCTTACATCCAAGAAAAACTTATTTGAAAACAGTATATAATCCTACAAGTCAAAAAGGGACCCTTTAAAGAACTAATGAATTTCAAATATTCTCAATGAAAAGACCAGAGCTGAATCTTTGAAATGACAATATAAGAAAAACCTAGAAAACCAAAAACATAGGAGCAAAAAGTAGAGGTTAAATGGTGGTTATTACTATATCCTAGTAGGATAAAGTCAATAATTCCTTCAGTCTTTCACTGGCTTCTATAGTCACAGAGGAAATAAAGAAGGACACAAATATGGTCTGGTTTATTGTTGGTTTTAAGCAAAGAAATAAAATGATCAGAAAAGGGTATACATTAGGGAAGAGCTGAGCAAGAAAGAGGAAAACATATTTTCTTAAAATTGTGGAGATTGAGAAAAATAACAATCCAATAAAAGGGGAAAGACCTGTCATAAACCAGAGGTCAAGAAATCATTTCGACAGAGAAAAGAAATATGTGTGATTCCATAAAGAAAATGGAGAGGAGGGACAGGGAAGTAGGTTACAAAGTCTTCAATTATAATTTAATGGTGCTGAGCACGTTCACCTTGCCTACCATCTTTATTACTACAAAGGTTTAGGTAGAGCGAAGAAGGGGAAAAAGCCAGAAATGCAGATGTATGGGAAAACAGAATTATTAAGAATAACCCTGAATGTTAATGGTATTAACTTTCCCATAAAACAGAGGAGGGTAATAAAATTTATTAGAAAATAGAATCCAATACAGGTGAAAGAAAAAAAAAGTTGACAAAGGGTTTAAATGAGAAATTTAGGCATATTTTATTGTCAGGGAAATGTGTTAATCAAATGTGAAAATAAGAATTTTAGACAAAGTAAAAACAATGAAAAATAGAAACAGTTCAAAGTGATAACCAAGTATATTAAATATTTTAAAGTATCGTAAATATTTGCCCATAATATATGCATCAAATTATATAAAATCAAATAAATAACAATATTTATTAAATACTTAATATATGTCAGACACTGTGCTGTGATTTCATACTAGGAAAGCAAAAAACCAGGTCTACTATTACAGAGATCATATTCCAATGGAGATGACAATTTGTAAATAACTAAGTACATAAAGGATACATATAGAGAAGATGGACGGCACTTTAGTATCTAAGCACTTATAGATAAAAAATGAAAGAAACTAAAAAAATATGATAATACTTGAGTGATTAAATGAGCTCCTTTCTGAGCAAGTTGATTTTTCATCATTAATACTCCAGAATCAACATTGCTTGTAACATTGATCAGAGTTTCTTATGTTATTCATCATTTTTCCTTTCATAATGTTTTTTTTTTATTATTTCTGATTCTACTTGCTTCCTTCTATCAGTTTATATAAGGCTCTCCAAGTTTCTCTGAAACTATCACTTGTGCAATTTCTTGTGGTAAAATTATATTCCATTATGTTAGCAAGTCATCATTTCTTTAGTCGTTATTTAATTGATGGGCATCAAGCTAATTTTCAGTTCTTTGCTACCACAAAGTGTTGCTATAAATATTTTTGTACATATAGAGTTTTTGTTCCTTTTTCTTTGATATTAAAGGTGTATGGGCCAATTAGTTGTTCTCTGGGACAAAGAGAACACACAACTTAATAATTTGGGGATATAACTTTACATATTGACTCATGACCCTGAGGAAAATTATTTAACCTCTTGATACTTTGGGCAGCTTCCTAAGAATATGTTTCAGAAGGTGCAATCCTGAATTTATAGGACTTTCCTCATCTCAGAATTCCCTATATGAATGATGTCACAGGTCAAATTTCTCTTCCTATACTATCTGAAATTGGATTGTAGTGTAACTAAATTAATCCACATCTCTACCAAGACTACATTATGTACAGTTGTTATTTTTACATTCAGTCAAACAGTTCCCTTCTTCCTTTTTTGTGACTTTTTCTGTTGAATATGAGGGAAATTTTAGAGTTATATTAATTTTAATTTCTCCAGTGATCATTGACTTTGAAATTTAAAAAATATATCCATAAATAATGTGGATTTAATTGCTTAAGAACTATCTGCTTGAAATATTTTACTATTTATCCATTCTTTGAACCTCAATCCAAAGGTCTTCTCCCCAGTGAAGCCTTTCTTGATCACTTCCATGCATTTCCCCTTCTCATATTACATTTCATTTGCATACCTCATCTATACTTCTTGAATCTAGAAACGATTTTGTCTTGTAATCCCAGTGCCCCATACAATATCTTGCATATGGTAGGTGTTTTGTAAATAGCTAGTAAATCACTGAACTAAATTCAACAAAATCCTGTTGTCTTGTTAGTGAAGAATATTTTTGATAAATCTACTTGATGCAAGTAGATTTCAAGTAGATACATGAAAGCTAAAAAGGAAAGATGAAAATTATTTGGAGTAGAGAAATAGTCATTCATGTTTAAATTTCAATTTTGATTCAGTGGTGAATTGCATTTTTTCTGTATAACATTCTTGACAACAAACTAATTGATATATTAATGACCTTAACATACACAACCTAAATGGGTAGGAAAAAAAAAAAAACCAAGGGAGTGTGTGCTTTTATTTGAGCTAAAAATGAATTACACAAATATAAAATGATCAAGCCATGGCAAGATACCAATAAATTGAGGGGGAAAAGTCAGGGGATTTATCAAATTTATACTAAATAGTAATGTGTTCTGGTGACCTAGAGGTATTGAAATGAATGCATCTCAACCACTGTGTGAGTCTCTGGGTTCCATATGTTAGGTAAGAATATAAAGAGAAATACAATCCATCAAGATTTATATAGATCAGTGGTGTCAAACTCAAATAGATATGGATGACCATCAACAAATATTGAGTTAGAAAACCATAAATTCGTATTATTGATGTTGAAACATATTTTATTTGTTTTATTATTTTTAATTCTTTTTAAGGCCTCACTTGGGAGTTAATCAAGCTTGAGGCACAAAGTAAATGTGATACTTTTTTAAAAATAGATCTCTAATCCATTGACTTGCTCTGGATATTTTGGTTGAAATTAGAGAAAATTTGAAGCCCAGGATGGGAGTCCAGCAGAACTGTGTGAGCGAGAGCTGTAGAGCCCCAGATATCTGTAGAGGCTGCTCCTGAGACTATCAGCTGGCAGATGAAATGTCTGTAAGTCTCCTATATGAACTTCTGGGAGCCAAAATGGTGGAGTTATCAGTAACTGCTCTCTCCACCTCCCCTTGTTGACCTAGAAAGAACCATAAAGTAATTCCTCAGAAAAATCCTGGATCAATGGGATCAGCAGAAGGGACAGTCTCATAGCATGTGAGGCTGGAAAAGTCACTAAGGAGTATTCCCCTCTTCTGTGACAGAAGTGCAGCAGTGCAGCACCGAAGCTGTCCTAGACTGCCCCACCTTAGCAAACCAGGAACAGATATGGAGCCCCAGGAGGGTGGAGCCTTGCAGCCACCAACACCAGGACCCCAGGCATGCCTCAGCACCCCAGGGGTAATGGGAAGACAGTAGGGCAGCCAACTTCTGGCCTTGCCTTTGCTCTAGCTCAACTGAGGAGACCTCCTCTGGCCAGATCACACCTCTCCTACACTTAACAAGCTAGTTCCAGGGTAATTCCAGGGAAACACAAAAAGACTTCACCTAGGCTTTGCTTTCTCACATGAGCAAGCTCAGCACAAGGTTCTTTAGCTTCTAGCTGAAAGAACCAGAGACCACAACATACAAACCCTCATCATCATGAGAAAGAAGCAAAGGAGGAAAGAAAAGACCACAGAATCTTTCTATGGGGACAAGGACCAAATCACAAATACCACAGATGTAAGCAGTGAGACTGTCCTCCCATCTCAAACTTCAGAAAGGATTATGAACTGGTTGCAAGCACAAAGAGCACTTTTGGAAGAGCAGAAGAAGGATTTTAAAAGCCAAATTACAGAAACAGAAGAAAAATTGGCCAATGATTTTAAAAATATGAAAAAAAGAATTCACTAAAGAGAACAGCTCCTTAAAAAGAAAACTGGACAAATGGAAAAGGACGTACAAAAACTACCTGGAGAAAATAATTCCTTAAAAGGAACAATTGGACAGATGGAAAAGGGGATGCAAATGTTAAATGAAGAAAACAATTTGATAAAAATTGGATGTGGGCAAGTAGAAACTTCAAGACATCAAGGCTCAGTCACCAAGAATCAGTCAAATAAAATCTAAAGAATGAAAAGATAGAAAAAAATGTAAAATATCTAATTGGAAAAACAAATGACCTGAAAAATTGATACAGGAGAGAAAATCTAAAAATTATTGGCCTACCAGAAAATCATGATAAAAAAAGAGCCTGGGCATGAAGAAAAACTTCCCAGAAGTCCTATATTCAAAGGACAAAATAGTTAAAGAAAGAATCCATAGTTCACCTCCTGAAAGGGATCCCAAACTAAAAGCACCAAGGAATATCACTGCCAAATTCAGAACTATCAAGTGAAGGAGAAAATACTACAGGTAGTCAAAGAGAAACAATTTAAAGATCGAGGAGCTAGTCAGGATCACGAAGGACCTTGCAGCTTCTAATTTAAAAGATCAAAGGAACTGGAATATGATAATCTGTAAGGCAAAGAAGCAGCGACTACAATCAAGGATCAATTACCCAGCAAAGTTGAGCATAGTATTTCAGGCAAAGAGATGGACATTCAATGATAAAAGTTATTTCAGACATTCCTGGTGAAAAAGCCAGAAATCAATAGAAAATTTGATCTTCAAACACAGGCCTCAAGAGAGGCATAAAAAGGTAAAAAAGGGGAAAAAAAGACTTGTTACTCAATATGAGCAAACTGTTTACATCATTATAAGTGAAGATGATACTTGTTACTCTTGAGAATTGCATATATATTATGAAATATAAAAGGTATATATATAGATAGAGGGAATGGGTATAAAATAAATGATGTGATGATGAAATGTGATTTAAGAGTACAAAAGGATTGCAACAGAAGATGTGAAAAGGAAGAGGCAAAAAATGATAAATCACAGCACAGAAAAAGGCACAAAATTATATTACAGTAGAGGGAAAGAAGGAGGAGATGAGCATTGTTTTAGAGGTACTCTCATCTGATTTGAATCAAGGAGGGAAAAACAAACTTAATTAAGTATATAAATCTAATGCTATAAGTAGTAGGAGGTAAAGGGGGAAAAGGTGAGGGGAGGCTAAAAGTGTGGGAAGAAGTAGCAAGGGTAAAGGGGGGTAAAAGGGAAAGAATATGAAAGAAGGAAGGGAAGACTGAGGGAGGCAATGGTCAAAAACTAAAACTCTTGTGGAGGGGAAAGGAGAATGGAGAACTAAAAGCACAGAAGGTGGGAAAGAGGTTGGAGGGAAAGACACAAATAGTAATAATGACTGTCAATGGGAATGGGATAAACTCTCCCATAAAACGGGGATGAATAGCAGAATGGATTAAAAACCATAATCCAACAATATGTTGTTTACAAGAAACACATTTGAAAAGGGGGATACACACAGTGTAAAGGTTATAGGTTGGAGTAGAATCTATTGTGCTTTGGCTGATTCAAAAAAAGGAGGAGTAGCAATCCTAATCTCAGACAAAGTAAAAGCAGAAATAGGTCTAATCAAAAGAGATAAGGAGGGAAACTCTATCCTGCTAAAAGGCAGCATATACAATGAAGCAATATCATTACTAAACATAAATCCTCCAAGTGGTATAGCATCCAAATTCTTAGAGAAGTTAAGGGAGTTATAGGAAGAAATAGACAGCAAAACTATATCAGTGGGGGACCTCAACGTCCACCTCTCTAAACTTTATAAATCTAATAAATCAAATCTGATAAATCAAAATAAACAAGAAAAGTTAAAGGGGTGAATAAAACTCTGAATAAGTTAGATATGATAGATCTTTGGAGAAAACTGAATGGGGATAGAAAGGAATATACTTTTTTCTCAGCAGGACATGGCACATATGCAAAACCTGACCTTGTACTAGGACATAAATACCTCAGAATTCACTGGAGAAAGGCAGAGACAGTCAATGCATCCTTCTCAGATAATAATGAAATAAAAATTATATGTAATAAAAGGCCATGGAAAGACAGACCAAAATTTATTTGGAAACTAAATAATCTAATTTTAAAGAATGACTGAGTTAAACAACAAATCATAGAAACAATCAACAACTTCATTCAAGAGAATGACAATAACAAGATAACCCACCAAATCTTATGGGATACTGCAAAAGCAGTTCTTAAAGGAAGATTATATCTTTGAATGCTTATATGAGTAAAATAGAGAAAGAAGATATCAGTGAATTGGGCACACAGCTGAAAAAACTAGAAGCAGAACAAATTGAAAATCTCCAAGTAATACCAAATTAGAAATACTGAAAAACAAAGGAGAGAATAATAAAATTGAAATTAAGAAAATTACTGAACTAATTAATAAGACTAAGTGTTGTTTTTTCATGAAAAAATCAAGAAAATTGGTAAAACTTTGGTCAATTTGATTTAAAAAAAGAAAGAAGAAAACCAAATTATGAATATCAAAAATGAAAAGGGTGAACTCACCTCCAATGAGGAGGAAATTAAACAATAATTAGAAATTACTTTGCTCCCATGTATGTCCATAAACTTGGCAATCTAAATGAGATGGATGATTATCAAAAAAAAAAAAAAAATGCCCAGATGAAAAGAAGGGGAAGTTGATTACTTAAATAACCCCATCTCAGAAAAAGACATTGAATAAGCCATCAATAGACTCCCTAAAGAAACATCTGCAGGGATGGATGGGTTTACAAGTGAATTCTATCAAATATCTAAAGAACAGTTAATTCCAATAAAAATAGACTCTTTGAGAAAATTGAGGAAGGAGTCCCAAATTCTTTTTATGATGCAAATATTGTTTTGATACCTAAATCAGGAAGAGCCAAAACAGAGAAAGAAAATTATAGACCAATTTCTCTAATGAATATAGATGCAAAATATTTAAATAAGGTTTTAGCAAAAAGGATACAGCAACTTATCATGAGAATAATACATTATGATCAGATAAAATTTGTATCAAGAATGCAGGGCTGGTTCAGTATTAAGAAAACTATTATCATTAGTGATCATATCAACAACAAAACTAACAGAAACCACATGATTTTCTTAATAGATGAAGAAAAAGCTTTTGACAAAATACAACACCCATTCCTATTGAAAACACTGGAGAGCATAGGAATAAATGCAACTTTCCATAAAACAATAAGAAGTGTTTGCATAAAACCTTCAGCAAGATTATTCAATGTAGATAAGCTAGATGTATTTCCAATAAGATCAAAGAAACAAGGCTGTCCGTTATCACTACTATTCTTCAATATGGTACTAGAAATGTTAGCTGTAGCAATAAGAGAAGAAAAAGAAATGAAAGGAATTAGAATAGGCAAAGAAGAAACTAAGTCATCACTCTTTACAGATAATGTGATGATATACTTAAAGAATCCCAGAGATTCAAGTAAAAAACTGCTTGAAACAATAAACAATCTTGGCAAATTTGCTGGTTACAAAATAAACCCACACAAAATGTCTGCATTTCTTATATTACTAACAAAGTTTTTGCACAGACAAACACAATGCAGTCAAGATTAGGGAGGAAGTAGAAATCTGGGAAAGAATTTTTGCAATTACTGTCTGTGATAAAGGTCTCATTTCTAAAATATATAGAGAACTGAGTCAAATGTACAAGAATAAAAGTCACTCTCCAACTGATAAATGGTCAAAGGATATGACAGGTGGTTTTCTTTTTTTTTTTTTTCCATTTTTTTTTATTTAGCTTTTAACATTCATTTTCACAAAATTTTGGGTTACAAATTTTCTCCCCTTTTCTCCCCTCCCCCCCCAAACGCCAAGCATTCTAATTGCCCCTATGACCAATCTGCTCTCTCTTCTATCATCCCTCTCTGCCCTTGTCTCTGTCTTCTCTTTTGTCCTGTAGGGCCAGATAGCTTTCTATACCCCTTTACCTGTATTTCTTATTTCCTAGTGGTAAGAACATTACAGTTGATCCTAACATTTTGAGTTCCAACTTCTTTAGCTCCCTCCCTCTCCACCCCTTCCCTTTGGAAAGCAAGCAATTCAATATAGGCCAAATCTGTGTAGTTTTGCAAATGACTTCCATAATAGTTGTGTTGTATAGGACTAACTATATTTCCCTCCATCCTATCCTGTCCCCCATTACTTCTATTCTCTTTTGATCCTATCCCTCCCCATGAGTGTTGACCTCAAATTGCACTCTCCTCCCCATGCCCTCCCTTCTATCATCCCCCCCACTCTGCTTATCCCCTTATCCTCCACTTTCCTGTATTGTAAGATAGGTTTTCATACCAATATGAGTAGGCATTTTATTCTTTCCTTTAGTGGAATGTGATGAGAGTAGACTTCATGTTTTTCTCTCACCTCCCCTCTTTATCCCTCTGCTAATGAGTCTTTTGCTTGCCTCTTTTATGAGAGATAATTTGTCCCATTCAATTCTCCCTTTCTCCTCCCAATATCTTTCTCTCTCACTGCTTGATTTCATGTTTTTTAAAGATATGATCCCATCCTCTTCAATTCACTCTGTGCACTCTGTCTCTATGTGTGTGTGCATGTGTGCATGTGTGTGTGTGTAATCCCACCCAGTACCCAGATACTGAAATGTTTCAAGAGTTACAAATATTGTCTTTCCATGTAGGAATGTAAACAGTTCAACTTTAGTAAGTCCCTTATGACTTCTCTTTGCTGTTCACCTTTTCATGGTTCTCTTCATTCTTGTGTTTGGAAGTCAAATTTTCTTTTCAGCTCTGGTCTTTTCATCAAGAATGCTTGAAAGTCCTCTATTTCATTGAAAGACCAATTTTTCCCCTGAAGTATTATACTCAGTTTTGCTGGGTAGGTGATTCTTGGTTTTAGTCCTAGTTCCTTTGACTTCTGGAATATCCTATTCCATGCCCTTCGATCCCTTAATGTAGAAGCTGCTAGATCTTGTGTTATCCTGATTGTATTTCCACAATACTTGAATTGTTTCTTTCTAGCTGCTTGCAATATTTTCTCTTTCACCTGGGAGTTCTGGAATTTGGCCACAATGTTCCTAGGAGTTTCTCTTTTTGGATCTCTTTCATGCGGTGTTCTGTGGATTCCTTGAATATTTATTTTGCCCTCTGGTTCTAGTATGTCAAGGCAGTTTTCCTTGATAATTTCATGAAAGATAATGTCTAGGCTCTTCTTTTGATCATGGTTTTCAGGTAGTCCCATAATTTTTAAATTGTCTCTCCTGGATCTATTTTCCAGGTCAGTTGTTTTTCCAATGAGATATTTCACATTATCTTCCATTTTTCCATTTTTCTGGCTTTGTTCTGTGATTTCTTGCTTTCTCATAAAGACCTTAGCCTCCATCTGTGCCATTCTAATTTTGAAAGAACTATTTTCTTCAGTGAGCTTTTGAGTCTCCTTTTCCATTTAGCTAATTCTGCTTTTGAAAGCATTCTTCTCCTCATTGGCTTTTTGAATCTCTTTTGCCAATTGAGTTAGGCTAGTTTTCAAGGTGTTATTTTCTTCAACATTTTTTTGGGTCTCCTTTAGCAGGGAGCTGATTTGCTGTTCATGCTTTGACTTCATGTCTCTCATTTCTCTTCCCAGCTTTTCCTCCACCTCTCTAACTTGATTTTCAAAATTCTTTTTGAGCTCTTCCATGGCCTGAGCCCATTGAGTGGGCTGGGACACAGAAGCCTTGATTTCTGTGTCTTTGCCTGATGGTAAGCATTGTTCTTCCTCATCAGAAAGGAAGGGAGGAAATGCCTGTTCACCAAGAAAGTAACCTTCCATAGTCTTATTTCTTTTCCCTTTTCTGGGCATTTTCCCAGCCAGTGACTTGACCTCTGAATATTTTCCTCACACCCACCTCACCTCCTGATCCTCCCAGCCAGTGTTTGGGGTCTGAGATTCAAATGCTGCTTCCAGCCTCAGGGCTTTGGGCGGGGGCAGGGCTGCTATTCAGTGTGAGATTAAATTCAGATGCTCAGGTGAGGGCAGGGCTGCCTCTCAGGCTCAGTTCCCTCAGGGAGTTTATGCACAGACCTTCAACAATGGATCCAGGCTCCTGCCTGCTTGGAGAGCCCTGGTCTGCCGCTGCCCCTCAGCTTCTGTCTCCCGAGGGGGCCCGAGCCATGGGGGCACCCCACTCCCCCCTCGACCCGCCAAAGGGACTCTCTCACCGACCCCCGTCACCTGTGGGTGGAGGTACTTGTGCGGCCGCTGGAGATCCCGTCCCTGAAGCCCGCTCGGATCTGTTCCTCTCGGTGCCGCGGCCACGGCTGGGCTGTACTCAGCTCCCAGTCCTGGCGCCCAGTCCGCAGCACGAAGGACCTTTTACGAGAGGTTTGCAGGTCTCTCCGGAACAGAAATCTCCCTCGCTCCAATGTTCTGTGGCCTCTGGGTGCAGAATTCGCTGTGAGTTACTTCTTTGTAGTTGTTCTATGGGTTGTGGGTTCAGAGCTATGTGTATGTGCGTCTTTCTACTACGCCATCTTGGCTCCGCCCCAGGTGGTTTTCAAAGAAAGAAATTAACGCTATCTATACTCATATGAAAAAATGCTCTAAATCATTATTGATTAGAGAGATGCAAATCAAAACGACTCTGAGATGTCACATCACACCTATTAGGTTGGCTAACATGACAAAACAGTTAGATGATAAATATTGGAGAAGGTGTGAGAGAGTTGAAAAACTAATTATTTGTTGAAGGAGCTGTGAGCTAATCCAACAGTTGTGGCCAGCAATTTTGAACTATTCCCAAAGGGCTACAAAAATGTGCATATACTTTGACTCAGCAATTCCCTCTTCTGGGACTGTATCTCCAAGAGATCACAAAAATGGGAACGTGTTGCACATGTACAAAAATATTTATAGCAGTTCTCTTTGTGGTGGCCAAAAACTGGAAATTAAGGAGATGCCCATCAGTTGGGGAATGGCTGAATATATTGTGGTATATGAATGTAATGGAATATTATTTTGCTATAAGAAATGATGAACAGGAAGACTTCAAAAAGGCCTGAGAAGACATATCAACTGATGCTGAGCGAAAGGAATGGAACAAGGAGATCTTTGTACACAGCAACAACCACAGTGTGGGAGGATTTTTTTTCTGGTGGACTTAGTACTTCATTGCAGTGCAAGGACTTAAATTATTTCCAGGGGTCTCAAGGCAATATGCCTCCAACATCCAAGGAAAGAACTATGGAATTTGATCCCAGAATGAATCAGATCATTTTCTTTTGTATTATGTTTTGGTTTCTTTTATGATTTCTCCCATGCATTTTAATTCTTCTATGCAACATGACTAAAGTGAAAATATATTTAATAGGAATGTATGTGTAGAACCTACATAAAACTGTATGTCATCTCAGGTATGGACTGAGGGTAGGGGGGAAGGTGAGGTAGGGAAAAATCTAAGAAAAATGGTAGTGATTTTAGAACACTGAAAACAAAATAATAAAAAAGGAAATACAAATGAATGTACATTACTTGATGTAAAATATACAGACATGAATTGAAATATGCACAGATAGCCATATTGATTAATAGAGGTACCAACGTGGCACAACAGATAAAACACTGGACTTGGAATTCCAGAAAGAAAGCCTAAGTTAAAATCTAAATCAGACACTTAAACCTATGTGACCTTAGGTAGATCACTTAACCTTTCTGTGACTCAGTTTTCTCATCTGTAAATGGTGGATTATAATAACATATAACTCTCAGGATCGTTGTGAGGATAATATGAAGTAATATTTGTGAAATGCTTGCAAATTTGTAAACACCATATAAAAGCTACCCATTATCATTATTATTGTTGTTTCTTATCATCAGTAATAGTAGTTTAAGTATTATTTTTTAAGAGGTATTATAATGGATAAAAAGGCAGACTTGAATCCAAGAGAATCTAAGATCAAATTTTGTGATTGACCTATATTGGTTCCATGATCCTTGGGTGAGTCATTCTGGAAAGCACTATTAAGACTAGCATTTTATAAGAGGTTCCAAACTGTAGCAGAAGTTTCTCCATGTAGGGGTTTTCTAAAGCAATGATTTTACATTTCTAATCCTTGTCTATGTATTAATAAGCAAAGCATTTAATCGTGTATACTGGAAGTTTATTTTTGCTCTATGGAATTTGAACTAAAATTTAATGTGTAGAATTCTCATAGACACGAAAGAACATATTTTACAGCCTTTTTTCCCCCAGTTTTAGAGAGTATCCCAAAGTCATTTTTCTGGCAATTGTTAGGTAATTGACATTGATCCTACCGTGGTTTATTGTCTTTTTTTTACTTTCATCCCTAACCAACCAAAGAATTCTCCCCCTTACAGATAAAATATCCATTGGAGCTCAGGCAGGCCAATGCACCTGGCAACATAAATAAGACCCTCCATCTCTTCCTTTTAAGCCAGCCTTCAGTAAATCAGGAATACTGCAGACCTACAATATCATCTTCATCAATTACTTCATTCAGTATCCTAATTTACAGCTTTGGAAGCAGAGATAATAGAAAATATATTTTTTCACTAGGAATCATCATCTTAGGACACTCCGTCCACTTGCCTCCCAAAGGGGAACATCTCTAATCTTTGTCAGAAACTGGAGTTTTCTAATTCAAAAAAGGGAAATCTCAAAAGCACTTCATCTTTTGACTTGCCATACCACTGTCATCCTAATAGTAGCCACAACTTTGTACAGACACAGAGGAAGGGAGACAAGCATTTATTAACCACTTACTATAAACCAGTAACTGTTCTAAGCACTTTACAAATATTGTATTGTTTGATCAAATGATCTTCACAACAATCATATTAGGTAAGTGTTATTGCCATTTGTTAGAGTAGAAGAAACTGAGGGACATAGTGATCAAGTGACTTACCCAGGGTTATACAGCTAGTAAGTGTCTGAGTACAGATTTCAACTTAGATCTTCCTGACTCCAGGCCCACTATGCCTACTATGTGCTTATACTGTGCTAAACGATTTTACAAAAATTAGTTCATTTGATCCTGACAACAGTGTAGTTACTATAATAATCATTTTACTGCTAAGTAAACTGAGGCTGAAGAATTTCAGTGACTCTTTCAGCATCACATAGCTAGTAAAGGTCTGATGCTGGATTTAAACTAGTATCTTCTTGATTTATTTACTCTCCAGTACTTAGTACAGTGGTTGGCCCAAAGTAGGCACTTACTAAACATTAATTTATTGATTGACTGATTCTAGTCTCAGTATCTATCTACTGTGCCACCAATGGTCTGACCATATAAAAGTTCTTCCCTAAATGTCCTTTGGAAAAAATAAGTTTTGTGAGTGAGTTTACTTTACACCTTCCTAATATGAAGTGTTTAGCACTCAAGCATTGGAGGAAATTTTGTCACTGTAGGAAAAAATGAACTGGGTAGGAAAAATTGAAAAAAGTATTCCTCCTCCTAACTTTTAAATGCCTCAAAACACAAAAATCATTCATTGTAGTTGTAGTTAGAAAACCTGATATACTGAGTGCTAGATCATTCACATAATTCACACAGTCAGCATTTTGGTGTTATCCTGAATAGACTCATGCCAGGAATGCTGGCACCAATATTTAGAGGTTTAACTTGCTCAAGACACCTATGCTCTTCAGGGTCAAGGAATCTCCATCTTGTAAGTCACACACACTAAACATAACATAGTCTAATCTGAATATTAACAGAAATCATTTTTATTTCCCCATGATAATTGGTTGTGCCATCTCTATTTGAAGTCTTCCAGTCAATAGAAATATTATCTCTCTAGACATCTCAATCTACTTTGGGACAGCTTGTATGATTAGGAAAGTCATCCCTATATCTAGCTAAAATCTCATTTTTTCCCACTTCCAAACACTAGTCTTATTGTGTCTTTGATTTCCAAGTAAAACAAATCTAAACATTTTTTCAACTGACAGCCCTTCAAATACTTGAAGAAAATTGCATTGTCACTCTCCCCAAAAGATCCCTTTCTCCAAATTAACATTTTTCAGTTCAAATAATCCTTTCATTCCTTTATGGAATTATAGGAGAAGACCAATATGTAAGTTATGAGAGAGTAGATAATTAAGAGCATAATTTTTATAGAAACCCATTCTGAAATATATTATTTGTGTATTCACATAAAGGTACATATTTATGTATGTGTATAGTGTCAACTCATATTTTTAAGGTAGAGAATGTCCCCATACAGTGAAAAATATCCCCTCTTCCTTCATCTTCTTCTGTCTTCTTTTTTCCAGTATTCTCTGAGAGCCATCAAATATTATTTCACCTAATCCACCAGGCAGGAGTCCTTTTTCCAACACATCCATTGCCTATGGATTTGATATAGTTATCAAAAGATAGGGTCACAACTCAAAACAATTTTCTACTAATATATGCTAAATGTGAGTATGTTACTATAATGATTAAAATTTCAGGGTTTCTACTAAACATAAACAGTATAGAAATAATAATTTATTTTCACTTTAAGCACAATATTCCCTGTCTTTTATTCCGAAAACACATGGAGTCAGGGTATCTCCCAGAATCATTTGTGAAATAGCTGAAATCTGCTACCATACCAAAAAAAACTAAGGCATTTACAAACAGTTTGTACTCATGTGGAGTCAGACCTCCAGCATTTGTCAACTTGATTGCAGGAAAAAGCCATACAGTTTGTTGATACATCAGGAAGTGTTTGCATGGTGCCAGCCTCATCCTAGCCCTTAAACAAATAATGACTTCCCACTGCTTTGGAGTCAGCTGACGTGACATTTCAGCACAAACAAATTATTCAGGAGGCTTGTTTACTCAGTAGTACCCACATTTCTTGTGTGAAGACACTTTACAGGGGGAGCACAGGAAATAAGCAAGCTTATGGTTAGTTCTTAGCTCTGTAATAAAGTTCATTTAGGATAACATTCAAATGCTGTCAGGACAAGAACTATTCTACCTTCACAAAGGTGACATGAAATATGTTAGAGTGACTGCAGAATCAAAGGATCATAGATTTAGATTGGGAAGGGATCGCAAATGCCATTTAGCTAGACTCTCATTTTACAGTGAAAACTGATGCTGAGGGATGCACCCATCCCCAAAATAACTCACCCAAAGTCATATGTGTATTAGGGTTTGGAGGTAGAATTTGAAACCAAAATCTCTTTCTCTAGAGTTTGAGTTCCTTTCAATTTGCCACATTGGTAGTATTTGCATAGAAAATGCTATATAAAGCAATGTACACTATTAAGTTTAATAAGAAAGATCTTCCCCCAGGCTAGTCCCTTATATGTCAGTTGAACTTTAAGGGAAGGAATTCTATTTTCCTTGGGTCTGCAAGAAATAATTTACTGTGTTACTTCTGCCTTTGAAAAAATTAGGGGAAAAATGAATTCAGTACTTTCATTTGTCTATCTTCCTTTTAGAAGCAAAACATGCGAATGAATAGGTTTGCTTTTAATTATGAAATGGTTACCTTTGAAAAAAATATAAATTCTTTACAAAGAAGTCTGTCCTTAAAGAAAGTTTCCCAACTACTTTCAGTATTTAAGAAGTTAATTGACATCAACTTATTCAAAAGAATGATATTGTAGGCTTCTATTATTTTATTTTATTTAAGTAGCTCAGTGGAAATTTACTCAAGCTCAATACAAGAAATAAGTCTTCCAAAAAGGGAAAAAATACTGATTCTAAACACAAACAACAAAAACAAACAAAAACGGAAGGGAGACTGTTATCCAAAAGAAAAAAATGCTTTGGAATATATCAGGAAAAGGTTAATTTGACTAAAACTCAAAGAAGACACTAATTAGGGACAAAAAGACAATGGTTTTTAATACAGTTGTCAACAATAGGACAACAGAGGATATGGACATAAATGAGATGAAGCAAAATATTGATGGTGATTTTCCTACCCCCAGAGAAGCTTATCATCAGAGAAGTGTGTGACTGATAAACAAGGTATGCTATTCCTATAGAGAGAGAAAGTTACAAAAAAAAGGCAGAGGAGGGGGTGGATTGCCCATGTGGAGACTAGGAGAAATAGCCCATGTTTGATATGTAGGGGCAAACTCCCAGTACCCCAGTTGGAATTCTTTTGAGGATTTATAGCATATGGACAATATTCATAGGAGTGAAAAGTTGCAGATAGGTAGTCACCTGCATCATTGGTAGAAATGCCTACATCAATGAAAGAAGGAAGGAAATAAGTATTTCTTAATTAGACACTGCACGCTTTACAAATCTTTGCTTAATTTTCATAACCATAATAGACAGATTCTGTCATCCTCATTTTACAGTTAAGAAAACTGAAGCAGATTGAAAGTTAAGTAACTTATTCAGGAACACATAGTTATAAGTGTCTAGGGCACATTTGAACTCATATCTTCCTGATGGCATGCCCAGTGCTATATCCAATTTGTTACTGAGCTGCTTAGATGAAAAAATTTTGAAATAATGAAAAATGAAATTTTACTTATTAAAAACATCTTTAAGTAGGTTGTGTGAGAAGGACTTAGTGGGATAAAAATCAAATAACAGGAAGCTACACTTTTTTTTTTACATTGCTTTCTTTCTCTTGCCTTTATTTATGATAAACAGAATGAGATTATTTAGTGCATATTGTGTTATAAATAAGTGAGATAAACATTACAACAACATACTATAAATTTCCCCAGGGTTTTCTTAGTTAAACAACCAAATCTATTCTGCTGTTATAGATATGCTACACTAATAAGCATCACTAATTAGTGATTTTATAGGATTTAGAAGAGTCATGGAAGTAGAAAAATTCAAGCTAATAAATGGGGGATAGTGAATAAGCTAGTTTTTTTTGAGAAGCAGACTATGTGAAGTCTAGTATGAAAGAGCAAGAAGGATGACAGACTGGTGGTTGAAGATTTTGAAGATCAGTAAAAATTGTTAGTAGTTTGAGAGAATATACATGCCAATGGTTTGTGATAAGTAGTCTAATAGAAATAGCAAATAAAGTCTGATCTAAGTCCAGATAAATAAGAGGAAAAAGGAGGGTTAAATTTTGCAGCAAATAATTTCATTCAGGTTGGAAATGCTTTCCTTTCCATATTCCACTAAAGGTACAACAAATATTTTGAAGATCTCAATGAAAACAAATTATATCATAAATTAGATATTTAGTTAGAAAACATCCAACTTACTGAATCCTTCATTTTTTCAGACAGATATATGGTTTACAAGAACATTTGTACTTGTCAGAAAGATACTAGCTTTTTAAATCCTAAATGAATTCGTAATAATAAAACTAACAGAATATATACATACACATATAAATACATACAAATGTATGCATATGTACACAAATACATATATATATATGTGTGTGTGTGTATGTATATATATATATATATACAGAGAGAGTGAGCCTACTTCGTGCCAAACACTGTGCTAAACACTTTATATTATTTGTTCCATCAAACAGATGGCATAACTATGCCAATTTTATAGATGAAGAAATTGACATAGATAGAGACTGGGATATGCCCAGAGTCACACAATCAGTAACTGTCTGAGGTAAGATATGAACTCAAGTCTTTTTATCTCTAAGTTCAGCATTATATGCACAGCAACACCTAGACTGAAAAATTTTTCTTATTAATATACCTTTCAGCAAATGTTCTATATCTTTGTACTTCGTATCACTTAGAGGTTTTCTTTTATTTAAGTCTTTAATTAATTAAAATCTTCAACATAAAGAGATAAAATATTGTTTTAAAGATATATTGGGTGAATTAGTAAGTGTCAAAAATAATAAATAGAGAGAATTAACAGGAAAAAGTAACACTCAAGGAATTTTTATAAATAGTTAACTTTTACAGACAGGTAAGCTTGAGTATCTATTTTAATAGCAAGTAAATTTAAAACATTCAATTTTTAAAAGTTAATTTATTCATTTACATTATTATTGACTTGAAGAGTTTTGTCCTAATTTATTCATTCTGTTTTTAAAGATAACAGTAGGATGAAGTAGCAGGTCTTTCATACCCCCTTTTTCCTCACTTTCCTAAAGGCAAGCTTGAAGGAAATATTCCTATCTCTCTGACTCCACAAATTGACTATTCTGAATACATGCTGCCATGACTCCCCTTCCATCCTGCATGAGGTAAACTACATAGCCTCAGTGCTTAGCCTCACTTGGTTCTTCATATAGTAAGGAGAAACTTGAGGCCACATAGTTTTGGGTAGAGAGCTACATTATTTAGGAGTAGCCAAGAGGGCGCTTATGGCTTACTGTATCTAGAATAGAATTATTAGAATGTTCTCATCATCAGTCTCTTCTTATTGCTGCAATTACAAACAAACAAGTAAAAGTAGAAGAAAAGCTCTCTATTATTTTCACTATGTCAGGTCAAGCACTTTGAACCTAGTCCTGAGTGTAAAGTGGGAAATCAATACGGATGAGTGAATATGAAGTTATATTCATATTTGCTTACATTAAAAGTAAAGTGATATCTCTCCATTATTGGATTAACTTTCTTTAAAGCATTTATCTACCCCAACCAAGTTAAATTCTAAAAGAGCACCTTGAGTAATACAAAATATCAAGAATTTGATGTATTTCTAAACAAACAAACAAAAAGCACATAGCAGGGGCAGAAAGTCAATAAAAATTGCAATTACTTAAGACATACCAATTAATGACTAAACAAATTCTTATTTTTATTTTAAATAAAGAACCTGAAGCAAGTTCTCAGACACCAGAAAAATGTAAACCATACCTACACACTGAATCCAAAAGTGTTCAAGGATATTAGGTTCAATCTTTCACATATGATAGAGTCTTTCAGTAGAAAAAGCATTGACTATGAATTCAGATGATCTTTGGACATATCTTATCTCTAACAAAACCTATGAGATCATGGGCAAGTCAGTTACCCTTCCAGGATCTCCCTTTATTCATCTCTAAAATATAATATAAATTTCCCAGGTTAAGAGAAGAATAAATAGAATATTTTCAGGGACTTCTGGGAGCCAAGATGGCACAGTAAACAGTAAATTGCTGAAGCTCTCCCCTACTTACCTCCAAATAACCATAAAAGTGTGCCCCAGAACAATCCTGGAACAGTAGTGTTAGTAGAAAGATGGGGTAAAGAGGTCTTTTAGGACAGGAGCCTTGGAGGATCAGCAAGAAAGGTCCATCTCACTCAGGTAAAAGGGGAACACATTCCAGAAAAGGAAGCACCAAGCAATCCAGCAGCAAACCCCACCTCAGTAAGCCAGGGGGAGATCCTGAGCCCCAGGAGATAGAGCAGGCAAACATCAACACCAGGCCACCCACCCTATCATCAGCACACAAAACCAGTGACCAGGTCCTTGGACTCCAGCACAAGAAGCTTAGAAAAGTACTTCCTGTGCTCTTGGAGGATAGTTCAACATTTAAAGCCATAAAATAGGACCCCAAAAAGATAAAAAGAAAAAAAAATGAACTTTGACTATAATGAAAGGGAAAATCAAGACAAAAAACTCAGAAGATGACAACATTGTCAGTTCCACTACATCTGAAAACCCAAAGGGGAATGTGAATTTGTCTCAAGCTCAAAAAGCCTTCTTGGAGGAGCTCAAAAATGATTTTAAAAGTGAAATAAGAAAGGCAGATGAAAAATTGGGAAAGTAAATGAGAGATATGCAAAAGAAAGTCAACAGCTTGGAAAGGGAAGGACAAAAAATTGACTGAAGAAAACAATTCCTTAAAAAAATTGACCAAATGGAGCAAAAATCCATGGAAGAAAACAACTCCTAAAAAAGTAGAATTGACTAAAGGGACAAGGATGTAGAAGAGCTAATGAATAAAATAATTCTGGTAGAATGGAACCCAATAACTCTATGAGACATCAAGAATCAGTCAAAAAAATTAAAAAGAAAGGAGTAAAAAGAAGAAAATGTAAATACTTCATTGGAAAAGCAACTGACCTGGAAAATATATCAAGGAGAGATAATTTAAGAATTAGTGGAAAGCAGATGTCCAAATATTTTATAATTCCTAAAATAACTATAAATGAAATTTATCTTTCTTTCTATTTCTGTTGGGCTCTTTTAGTAAAATATAGATATGTCAACGATCTGTTTAAAGTTTCTACAAACATTAAAGATATTTGGTAGTGCTATTCAGACAAACCTAGGAACTATATGAAGAAAACTGCATAATACTTTTCATACAAATAAAGTCAGATCTAATTAATTGGAAAAACAGAAGTTGTTTGTGGGTAGGCCAGCTAATATAATAAAAAATTACATTTTCCCTACTTTACTTACTTGTTCAGTTCCATACTAATGAAACATCAGTGGAAAAAAAGGTCCAGAGTATCAAGGGAAATAATGAAAAGAAATGCAAGGGAAGGTGGCCTAGTCATGCCAGACTTTAAATTGTATTATAAAGCAGTAATCATCAAAACTACTTGGCACTGACTAAGAAATGAAGTGATGAATCAGTGAAATAAGCCAGGTACAAAAGACATGATAGTCAATGACGATAGTTATCTACTGTTTGGTAAACCCAAAGACCCCAGTCCCTGGGATAAGAACTCATCATTTAACAAAAGCTTCTGAGAAAATTGGAAAATAGTATGGCAGAAGCTTGGCATAAACCAACTTCTTACACTGTATACCAAGATAAAGTCAAAATGGATATACAATTTGAATGTAAAGGCTGATACTATAAGCAAACTAAGAGAGCAAGGAAGAGTTTATCTATCAGATCTGGGGATAATGGAAGAATTTATGACCAAATAAGAGATAGAGAATATTATGAAATTCAAAATACATAATTTTGATTACATTAAAGTGAAAAGTTTTTGCACAAAACAAAGTCAATGCAACTAAACAGGGACATTTTTACAGTCCGTGTCCCTGATAAAGAGTTCATTTCTCAAATATGTAGACAACTGAGTCAAATTTATGAAAATACAAGTCATTTTCCAATTGATAAATGGCCAAGGGATATGAATAGGCAGTTTTCAGGCGACAAAAAAATTCAAACTATCTATATTCATAAGAAAAAATGCTCTAAATCATTATTGATTAGATAAATGCAAATCAAAACAACTGTGAGATAACACAAAACAACTTTCAGATTGACTAATGACAAAATAGGAAAATGATAAATGTTAGAGATGTGGGAAAACTGGAACACGAATGCATTGCTGGTGGAGTTGTAAATTGATCCAGCCATTCTGGAGAGCAATTTGAAAGTATCCCCAAAGGGCTATAAAACTGTGCATACCTTTTGATTCAGCAGTACCACTTTTAGGTTTGTATCTTCTTGTGGTGGCCAAGAATTTGAATTTAAGTACATGCCCATCAATGAGGAACTGGTTTAAGAAGTTATGGAATGTGAATAAAATGGAATACTATTGTACTATAAAAATGATGAGCAAGAGGACTTCAGAAAAATCTGGAAAGACTTACCTGAAGTCATGCTGAGTGAATTAAGCAGAATCACAAGAACACTGTACACAGTAGCAGTAACATTTTGTGATGACCAGTTTTGATAACCTTACTTCTTCTTAGCAATACAAGAATCTAAAATAGCTCCAAAAAAACTCATGATGGAAAATGCCATCCACATCCAGCAAAGGAACTATATCAACAATGTGTCCTTCAAAATTTATTTTATGACATAAGGGTTATTTTTATACCTAAACCAGAGAAAACAAAAACAAGAAAAAAGAACAATAAGTGAATTTTCTTACATAGTATTGTTACAAAATTTTTAGCTAAACATTTGCAAATTTGTTACAGAAATATAACATAAATTTCATACAGTATGACCAGATGGAATTTTTACCAGGATTGATTAAACATTAGAAAATTATCAGCATAATTGACCATGTCAATAACAAATGTCATGTGATTATATGAAGAAATAACAAAAAAAGCTGTTGATAAAATGCAATACTCCATCTTACTAAAAAGAATAAAAAGTATAGTAATGAATAATGTATTTTTCAGTGTGATAAGTAGTATCTCTCTAAAACCAAGAGCAACTTTATTTTTAGTGTAGATAAACTTGAAGCCTTCCTCATAAGATCAGGGGTGAAGCAAAGATTTCATTATCACCTCTAATATCTAATATTGTATTAGAAATTCTAAGTATAGAAATAAGATAAGAAACAGAAATTTAAGGAACACAAATATGCAATAAGGGAAAAATTGATCACTTTGCAGATGATATAATTATATACTAAGAAAACTTTGGAGAATCGGCTAAAAAGCTGGTAAAACAATTAACAACATTAGCAAAATTGCAGGATATAAAATCATCATGAATTATTAGTATTTCTGTATACTAGAACAGAACCAAGCAGAAAAAGGTAGAAAGAGATATTACACTTAAAATAACTGCAGACAATATAAAATACTTGGGAATCTACCAGCCAAGACAAACCCACGGACTATGTGAGCACAATTAAAAAATACTCCTCACCGGTAAATACTGATTAAAATAAATGGAAAAGTAATTTCTTGTGGGCATACAAATCCAATAAGATAAAAGTGAGAACTTTACCAAAGTCAATTCACATATTTAGTGTCATACCAAACAACCAAAGAATCATTTCACAGAGCTAGAAAAAATAATATAATTACTTTATAAGAAAAATGGGTAAAGATATCAAGAGAATCATTTTTTTAAATGAAAGAAAGCAGTCTAGCAGTAAAAGATTTCAGATTACTTTGCAAAGTGATAATCATGTCAACAATTTGGTACCATCTAATAAATAGAGTAGGGGGTCTGTGAAATAAATTCAGTACCTGATGCATACTTGTAAGTGACCATGATGATCTAGCATTTGATAAACACATAGTTTTAAGATTTGTTTTTATGAGTCAGGGGTATGGAGAAGTCACAATCTAACAAAATTTGTTGGTTAAACTGATAAGTATTTGGAAGAAGTTAGGCATAGATCACCCTCTCACAGCATATGCTAAGATAAGTTCAAAATGAACATATGTTTTGGACATAAAGGCTGATATCATAAGTAATTAGGAAAGAGGAAATACACCTGTCATATCATTTAATAAGGGAAAAATTCAGTTATCAAACAAGTGATAGAGAAGGTCACTTAATGATCTTTATCACAGTAAATGATACAAATGATCAGTAAAATGATGGTTTCAGAAAATCATGGGAAAACTTATATGACCTAGTGTAATGTGAAATGAGCAGAAACAGGAGATCATTATGTACAGTAACAACATTTTAATGATAATTGTGATTCAGCTACAAGAAAATGATCCAAGAAAATTCCACAGGACCCATGATGAAATAATTTATCTGCTTCCAGAGAGAAAATAGATGATTTCGGAGTGTAGATTTAAACATCTTTTTTTTAAACTTATTTTTGAATGTGTGTTTTCTTTTGTAATGTGACTAATATAAAAATAATTATATTAAGATATTATACTTTGGATTAATATCAAAAAGCATGGCATTAGTTATCATTTCTCTCATAAATGAAAAGTTTTATACCTAAAAGGAGCAGAAAAATAATTTTAGTTTAACCAAAACTGTTAAAATACACAAAAAGAAATAATTTTCCAATTCTATTAAATGACTGGTAATCTTGAAGCAATATCATCTCTCAAAAATCAAAATATGGTATTATCTAAGGGATTCACTGAAAACTTTGGATAAGAATCATACAACATAGGAATATATGAAATGGTAGGACTATAGAAGGAGGTTGTCAGGTTGAAGTAGAAAGAAGAATGGATTTCAATTCAAGGAGTATTAATTCAAATCCTGACTCTATTAAAGATTACTTATTTAACCTTGGAAAGGTACTGAACCTTTCAGTTTCCCCAGATGAATGAGGATGTGGCACTAGATGAACTCTACAGTTGTTTTAAATCTGTGATACTTTTATAGTAGAAAATAATAGAAAAACATGCAAATGGAGTGGAAAGAATACCAACTATGATAAAATCATATTTTCTTTCTGTTCTTCAGCTATTCCAGTTATATCTGACTCTGTGACTGCATTGGGGATTTTCTTAGCAAAGTTACTGAAGTAAATCTACTTATCTAAAAAAATATAAATTCTACAAAACAAACAGAACTGCTTGGTGGCGCAGTTGGATAGAGTACCAGGTCTGGAGTCAGAAAGTTCTGAGTTCAAATCCAGCCTCAGACATTTACTATGTGACCCTTAACAAGCCATTTAATCCTGTTTGCCTCAATTTCCTCATCTGTATCCAGTATCTTTGCCAAGAAAATCCAAAATGGATTGATAGAGTTAAATACATCTGAACAAGAACAAAAATGCCTGCTAAAAATCTAACATCTAAATTTATCATTTTAAGGTGGCTAGGTTGTACAGTGGATAGAGTGCCAGATCTGGATTCAGGAAGACCCATCTTTCTGAGTTCAAATCTGGCCTGAAACACTTACTAGATTATTACCCTGGTCAAGTCCCTTAACCTTATCTGCCTCCATTTTAATCACCTGCCAAAAGATCTGGAAAAGAAAATGCGAACCACTCCAGTATCTTTGCCAAAAAACAAAACAAGACAAAACAAAAGAAAAATCAAACTGGATCATGAAAAGTTAAGTATGACTGATCCACAATACATAGGAGGAAAAATTCACGTAATAAGTCATTCTTTTCATCATATTTAGCAATTAACATTGTCTAAAGAAGGAAAAACAAAAAGAAAATTAGAAATAGATTTAATGGCAGAATTTGCCTTTCTGTCCTTGTCAAATGATGTCATAGGGAATTTGCACATCTTCTCTAAAATTACCATTACGCTGAACACCTGAACAGTTTTACAACTGTGTTTTCTCATCTAGCCCACAAAAGGATATAATTTTTGTTATTAGTAAAGAAATAATAATTGTGTGCAAGAACATTATACCTGTTTAAGCGTGGCAATGTCATAGGATCATGTTTATGAGAAATCCATAGAAGATGTTCAAGCCCGCAACCTCATTTCATTTGTAATGAAATTAGTGTTAAGAAAGACGAGGTAACTGAACGACAATAGAGCCAAAGACCTCGAATGAATTTTGCCTTTCATGGATGTCAACAACGTGACCATCAACCAGCCATTTCAACCCACTGAGCTTCAGTTATCACACCTATCATCACAATGAACATCATCGTTATCATCATCTTTATCTTCCCGGTCACTATCATTATCGTGTTAATAATGATAACTGTCATTACTAACTAGTTTTATATAGTACTTTAATCAAACAAAGTGTTTTAGAAATTTACAAATTTTACAGTTTCATTATTTGAGCATAACAAGAACCTTGGGAAGCAAGTGTTAATATTATTCCCATTTTCCCAATGAGGAACCTGAAGCTGTGGGAGGTTGTGACTTATGCAGGGTTGCAGAGCTAGTGGCTGAAGTTGGATTTGAACTCAGGTCTACATGATTCCAAGCTCCATGTTCTATAGACTATGCCACCTACACGGCATTATTATCATTATCATTATTGTATTATATGACATTACATGGGTAGATTAAAACGACTACTTTTGTAACTGATGTGATGGAGATTATTAGCATGATGATCGTTTTTCCTCAATTTTATGTGATTCAGATTGATATGGTCTTTGAGCAAGTTGCTATGAAATTATGCTGCTTTTTCGTATCTAATGTTCTTTTGACCGATGCCAGTAGATATGACTACTTCTTGTGCTATAAGGGGATAATTTTATTAGGTTGCCAGCTTATTTTCCATACTCCCACTGAAAGTATCATTGATATAACACCAGGGACAGATAGGTCAACAGGGATGCTTTATAACTCTTCCAATTTTGCTTGTGTTTTTTTTTTTTTTGCTAGGTTTTTATAGTTTGGAAGTTTTTCATTTCAAACAATCTGGAGAACATATGTTCAGGCTAAAGACATCTATTCAGCACAATGTTCTTAAATTTTAAGTGATATTCCATTTTTTTTTCCTCCGATTCATTTTATAGATGAGGAAACTGAGGCCAATAGGGTTAAATAGCTTGCCTAGAGTCACACAGTTATTAGTGTCTGAGGTCAGATTTAAATTCAGGTCTTCCTTCTTCCAGGCGAAGCAGAGCTCACATGAATTTAATTCACGTTTTTTTTTTTTATTTTACTCTTGCATCCTTGATATATCATAGTACTTTATAGAGATAAACCACTTTTGGTTACTTTCAACAAATACAATGGCCTATGCATTCTGTAAGCCTTCATTATTGTTTTGTGAAATAAGATCTGCTTCATCTGAAAGTTTTCTATACATTTAAACCTATTTTATCATCTGATCTGAGAATATATGTATATTTAGAATAATAATAATAGCAGTAATTAATAAGATTAGTAATGGTAGCAATAATATTTACATCATTAGAAAGTAATGAATGAAATTAAATATTTCCCCTGTTTATTTAGGATTAGCAAATACAAGTTAAGGTAAGTTATCTTATGATGTGATAACAGAAAACTGGAGATTCATGTTTACTTCTATGTAGTCCAGAAGAGAAAGACCACTGACAGACATGGCAGAATTTGCCAAAGATAAGGATCTCTGATGACCGTATTTCGCCAAGATTCCAAGAAAGAGCTCCCAACTGTCTAGATATTTGCATCACTTTGAAGACCAATTTGAAAACGGAGCCAAATCATGTTTCTGCCATCAATGTTGCAGAAACCATATGGTGACAGCTAAGCTTGCTCATTCAGTATGAGTTCTTTCTTCATTTGGACGTGAGTTGTTTGAGCTTATATTTCAGTATCAGGAAAGAAAAAGGTCAAAGAGAAAATGAGGGAGACAAATATATAAAACTCTGTATATAGTAAAAAAGTGTTAAAGCCTTGATTTTTTTAAAGCATATTCCAGGTAAGATGTTTTCAAGTTCCCCCAGGGCTGCTGTGGTAATCCAATGAGGGGAAAGCAGTTACAGGAAGATAAAATGCATGCATGTAATATATGCCTTTGGGGAAAATACAAGTCAATGCTTTTGTCTATGTCACTAAAAGGATTTGTATAAAATATCATTATTTGTTCATTTTTTTTTGTGATCACAAAACAGCGCTTTCCCTCATACACTGCTTTTAGTTTGCATTAAATATATATAGGGACAGTTTTGTGCAGAATGAATTCAAATTTTCTGCCATTTTATTAAGGATGGTTTCACTAACTTGATGACCTGATAAGCTTGTACTTTGTGCTAATAAATAAATGAGAATTAACCAGGCATTCCATTTCCAATTTGTAAAATAATGCCTATACTCCATAGATGAGGAATCATTTGTAAGCATAATGTTCTAATTAATTGTGAGTAGCAGTTGCTTTTGTAGTTGCAATAACAGTGTTATTATTATCATTATCATTAAACTGATTCTCAGTTACCTCAAATGGAAATGGAAATATTAAGTTATAGCACAAATCTCACAGGGTTATCATTACAAAAGCTATGTAAAAAATCTAAAATGCTGTATTAACATGAAAATGTATTATTGTTATTCAAAATAAATCATGTTTCTTAGATAATCATGATTATATTGGTAACCTAGTTTTAGTAATATGTTAAGAGGGAAAAAGAAGCAAGGAAAGAAGGTAAGGTAGAATGAAAAAGAAGAAAAAGAAAAAAATGACAAAAGCTACATCATTTGAAATTAGTTTGGAGGCAGGAGTTTTTATTTCACAAGGACTTAAATAATAATTTATCAAGTAGATTCATAGGGTCATTTGAATCTTTCAAAACAATTCATCTTTTTTTTCCATTCAACCTGTTCTGTGTCAATAGTCTTGTATTTAACTGAGGTCCAATACACAACACTTTTAAGATATGCTCCCTTTTTCCATTTAAGGAACGTACTCCCTGTAGGGAAATAATAGAGACATGCATTTATTGGAATGTTATTTGTGATTAAGTGAAGGGGTTATTTAATTTGACATTCATTAAAGGGACTGGACTATACCCTATTAGAATGATCTGGAGTATATGAAATAGGTTTCTTGAGGAAGGGAGCATGGAAGTTTAGTCTTGATGATTAAGCAAAAAGAAACAAATTCATATTTCAGATAGAGAGGGAGATGCTGAAAAACAGATATTTTCCTTTGCTTGTAGAAGACAAAATAAAATAAAAATAAGTTGAAAAGTAAAGGGAATTAGATATATTAGGATGTTTCTATATGAAGAAAGAAGTATAATTAGTTTCTAGGTATGGAAACAAAAGCTAAGAGTTGTGATTCATATTGTGATGGCTGACCAGATCTAATTGAAGTGCTTTATTCTAGATTAATCTCTTGCCTTTACCAGGGTGACATTTAACAAGTAATTTATCCTTTTAAGTCCTATTTCAACATTCAAAAACTGGAGTGAGAAGTGTCTATATGAAGAAAATTAACAATCTTTATCGTTTGGGGTAGCATTTTTCTGTAGAAAAGATTTATACTTCTATTCCCACCCTTCTCCACATGCTCTATAGTCCAGGCTTCATTCAAAATTAAGAAACTGTTGTTTCTAATGAAAAATTAACTAAGGTTTGCCTCATGCTAACAGCAGGCAGTGTCATACTCCAGAAACAGCTCTGAATTTAGTGCTAAAGGACTTTGGTTTAAATCCTCTTCTGGTACTATATACATGACTTAGATCAAATAACTTAACATCCTTGGGCCTAATTAATAAAATGAGGATTTGGAGAAGATGACCTCTAAGATGAATATAGATTATTGATTCCATGGTTTCTCCTGAAACCAAATTCAGCTACTTTACTAAGTCAGTATTTTTTTATATATATATTTAAATGTTTTATTATGTCATTAGTCAAAAGATTTGTCCCTCCAGTGACGTGAATCTAAACCTCTGTATGAATTAAAAGTTGTTTTTTTTCAGAGTTCTTGGGTCAAAAAAATGAATTACCCTGATGTCAAAATGGTAATGTGTCTCTCTATATTTACTAGGCTGATTATTGAATGACAAGCATATAGCAGAGCCCAGGCAAAGTCTTTCTTTCTGAGTAGAAACTGAAAATGTGTGTGTTTATACTATAAAGGGGCAGGTTTTCAGAACTCAACATCCATATCACACCATTATAACACCCCAAAGATAACTCTAATGGGAACAAATTAATATTATTATGCTTGATTAAATAAATATGACATTAATATTTGCAACAATATCAAAACAGCAAATATATATTATTCACAAATTAAAAGACATTTATTAAATGCTCATGTTCCAGACACTCTGAAAAATAATCAAGATATACATACAAAAAATAAAGAAGTCCTTGTCTTCAAGGAGCTGACATTCTAGGGTGAAATAAAACACAAATAGGGGATTGATGGTCATGGAGATGTTATTTTGGTCTAAGAAGTTACAGAAATGGTTAACTGAGCCACAGTGCATGTGTGTTCATCCTTTGTTACCAAAGAAGACTATGCCATCAGAGCAATAACGACATGACTTGTACTTGACTTTGCTTTTAAGTGAGCCACAGTGCAATTGTTGACAGAGGATGGAGTGAGGAGGTATGGGTAGCTATTAAATCCCTTTCTTGATATAGAATACTCTATCCTCTACCTCTGACCTGGCATTAAAGCCTGCCTGAAAACCCTATGGTCCTGATTGGTGAGCAATCTCCTTTTTCTAGCCCAGAATTTGATACACAATTGACGTCTCCTACTCTTTTCTTCTATATGGACATATTTACATTCTTCCTTTTTCTATGATCCACAGTTATCCACATGTATCTCTAGGGTAATAAATTAATTGAAACATTGAGAAAATAAATATAATTAGTTTCTAATTAATTAAAATAAAAATTAATAAAATAAATAAAAACATTAATAAAACTGGGACTACCTTTTCTTGAGAGGATGTCAATTCTCCAATGTCAGTAGAATTGGCCAAATGGAAAGGGAGATATAAAAATCTGCTGAAGAAAACAATTCCTTAAAGAGTACCATTGGTCAAATGGAAAAGAGTGCAAAAGCTAATTGAAGAAAACAACACCTTAAAAGTTAGAACTGGGCAAGTAGAACCCAATTAAACAAATTCAAAAGAATAAAAACAATAGAAGAAAATATAAGATACCTCATGGGAAAAAAAAATAACTGATTTGGAAAATAGATTGACAAGAGACAATATCAGAATCATTGGACTAATTGAAAGTCATAATCAAAAGGAGGAATTCTCCAGGGTCTTTCAAGAAATTATCAAGGAAAACTGCCCTAATATCCTAGAACCAGAGGGCAAAATATGTATTGAAAGAATCCACTGATGACCATTATATCCAAATTTAAGAACTATCAGCTGAAGGAAAAAATACTGCAAGTGGCCAGAAAGAAACAATTCAAATATCAGGGAGTCACAATCAGGATTACACAGGACTTGGTATCTGAAAGGTTAAAGAATCAGAGGTCATGGAACATGATACTTTGAAAAGCAAAGGAGTTAAGACAAGAGTCACCTAATCAGCGAAATTAAACATAATACACAGGGGAAAAGGATATTAAATGAAAGAATTAAATGAAATAGAGGAATATCAGGCTTTCCTAAGGAGAAGATCAGAACTAAACCAAAAATTTGACCTCCACTATCAAGGCACAAGAGAAGAATAAGCAGGTAAAAAGGGAAAGAAAAACATAAAGGATTATATAGAATTAAGAAATTTAGATTCCCTACATGGGAAGATGATACCCGTAATTCTTAAAAAATTGTATCACTAATAATACAGTTAGAAGTGACATGCCTAGACAGAGGATATGGGTATAAGGTGACTCTGAAAATGTGACATAAAAATGGGGAGGGGGATGAGAAAGAGGAACCCAATGGATGTAAAAGGATGGGAGAGGTAGAATAGGGCAAATTATCAAACATAAAGAGGTGCAGAAGAGCTATTATAGTGGAGAGGAATATGGGGGTGGGGTGGGTGATGTGCATTACTTGAACCTTACTCTCATTGGTATCGGCCAAAAGAAGAAGTAATATGCAAAATCAGTTGAATATGGAAATCTATCTTACCCAGTAGGGAAGTAGGAGGGGAAGAGACCAAGCAAAGGTGGGATGGGGAGTGATAGATGGGAGGCCAGATCAAGGGAGGTGGTAGGCAGAAGCAAAATACTTTTGAGGAGGAAAAGGATGAAAGGAGAGAGAGGACAAACATGAGAAAGACTAGGAGGGAGGGAAATACTTAGGTAGCAATTATAACAGTGAATGTGAATGGAGTGAACTCTCCCATAAAACAGAAGTGGATAGCAGTATGGATAAAAATATCAGAATCCTGCAATATGTTGTTTACAAGAAACACACTTAGATCAGGGAAACACATACAGTGTAAAAGTACGGAGCTAGAGTAGAATCCATTATGCATTAGCTGAAGTTAAAAAAAAAAAGTAGGTATGGTAATCCTGATCTCAGACAAAAGTAAAAACAGATTTTATTAAGAGATAAGGAAAGAGACTGCATCTTACTCAAAGGTACCTTAGGCAATGAAGCATTATCTATAGTAAACAAATAGGCACCAAGTGGTATACCATACAAATTCTTAAAGGAGAAATTAAGTTACAGGAAGAAATAGATAGTAAAATTGCTAGTGGGGGACATAAACTGTTCCCTCACAGAACTTGACAAATCCCACCAAAAATAAACAAGAAAGAAACTGAAGAGGTAAATAGAGTATTAGAAAAGTTAGATATGACAAACCACTGGAGAAAACTGAATAGGAAGAGAAAGATAGATGGATGATAGATAGATAAATAGATAGATAGATAGATAGATAGATAGATAGATAGATAGATAGATAGATAGATAGATGATAGATAGATAGATAGATGATAGATAGATGATAGATAGATAGATATAGACAGATATAGATATAGATATAGATATACATGTATATTATTAACAAATTAGAAAACCAAGGAGTATTCTACCCATCATATGTATGAGGAGTACTTTCCAAAGTCTGCCTAGTGAGTGAGTTATGGGCTACCACTTTCCAGTTTCTTCTGTGGTCCAAATATTTTGCTCTCCCATCAGTAAGCCATGAATGTCTCTTTTCTTTTTCATTTAATCATCAGATCCCTCATTCCATTTCACCAAGGAATGTATCAACTGTTACTTTGTTTCAGGGGGTGTATCATTTCCCTCAGTACCTATGTTTGCTATAAAGTCACGTAAAGCAGAAACTCCAATTTTGCCTGCTCTAGATCTATTTTGAATATACAATTTCTATTTAATTATGCCAGCCTCTTGTGCATGTCCAGTTCTGGGAGAAGCTGGGTTACTCTTTACCCAGTTCATAATTGGGATTCCAGGCCTTAGCAATACCTCATGGCCCAAAGTTCAGCCTCTGTCAAAGACCAATATGTAACTAATAACTGCATTTTGAAAGGGGTACATTGAAGTCCAAATGAAGAGAGTTTCCTAGACCAAAATCCTGAGGGTACATTTAGGCTTTGTCGTCTTTGCTATAAACTCCAGTTTGCATATTCATCTTGTACAGTCACTTGTAATTCCACTGGGCTACTTTGCATAGGCCATAAATCTAGCGCCAAGTGTATAGCAGCTGTTGCTTCTTCAAAAGGTTTCTTTCTGCTCAAGTCCCTAATCAAATTCATATTTTTCCTAGTAATTTTAAATAACAATTTCATAATTTGTCCTAGATATGTATGTGATGTTGCAAATAATCCTATAATCTTTTGGACCTCTTTTTTATAGGTGCAGATAGGAAAATCCTGAAACTTTTGTCAAGCTTGTGGGAGAATCTCTCACACTCCTTTATTCCACTATATACCCCTAAATTTTATGGTTTGAGATGGCCCTTTAATCTTTACAGAGCTAACTTCCCATCTTTTGCTTGTCATATGCTCATTTAAAAGCATAACACTCTATCTACTCCACTTCTTTTACGTTTCTTTTCCCTATATCATATCATCTATGTAGTGAGTGAACTCTATACCAGGTAGCTCCAATTCATCCAAATGTTAATCTACAATCCTTTCAGTTTTTAATAATTAATTTATTTGTTTTCAGTTTTCATTAATCACTTCCACAAATTTTAATTTTTCTCCCACTCCCTCCACAAAAGGGTATACACTATTTTATAGGTTCTACACATACATTTTTTATTTAAAACATCTTCGCATTAGTCAGGTTGCACAGAAGAATTAAAATGAATGGAAGAAACCCTGAGAAAAACCAAAGCAAAATAAAACATAACAAAAGAGAAAATAATCTGCTTAATTTTGCATTCTGCCTCTATACTTCTTTCTCTGGGTGTAGATAAAATTTTGCATTATGAGTTCTTTGGAAATATTTTAGATCCCTGTGTTGCTGTGAAGGGCTAAGTTTATCAGATACAATCCTCGCACACTGTGGCTCTTACTTTGTATAATGTTTTTGTGTTTCAACTCATGTCACTCAGAATCAGTTCATATAAATCTTTCAAGGTTTTTCTGAAGTCCTTTTATTGATCATCTCTTATAGCACAATAGTATTCCATTACATTCATATACTACAACTTGTTCAGTCATTCCTCAATTGATGGATATCCACCACAATTTTCAGGTTTTGGCCACCACAAAAAGAGCTGTTATAAATATTTTTGTATATGTGGATCCTTTCCCTCTTTTTATGGTCTCCTTGGGATATGGCCCTAGAATCAATATTGCTGGGTCAAAGGTTTTGCACATTTTTATAGCCCTTTGGTTATAGTTCCAAATTTCTCTCCAGAATGGTTGAATTGGCTCACAGCTCCGCCAACAACGAATAATATTCCAACTCTTCCACATCTTCAAAATGTATCATTTTCCTGTTGTGTCATGTTAGCCAGTCTGATAGGTATGATGGGGTATCTCAGAGTTGTTTTGATTTGCATCTGTCTAATCAACAGTGATTTAGACCATTTTTTCATAAGACTATAGATAGTTTCAATTTCTTCCTCTGAAAAACTGCCTGTTCATATGATTTGAGCATTTATCATTTGGGGAATGACTTGTAGTCTTGTAAAATTGACTCAGTTCTCTATAAATTTTAGAAATGAGGCCTTAATCACAAATACTAAATGTAAAGATTCCCAATTTTCTGCTTCCCTTCTAATCTTGGTTGCACTGGCTTTTGCAATTGCAAAATATTTTCAATTTAATATAACAAAAATTATTCATTTTGCATATCATGATGCTCTCTATCTCTTCTTTGATAACAAATTCCTTCATTCTCCATAAATCTGATGACCATACCATTCCTCGATCCCCTATTTTGTTTATACTCTCAACCTTTATATGTAGATCATGTACCCATTTGGACTTTATTCTGGTATACAGTGTGAACCATTGATCAGTACCCAGTTTCTGTCACATAATTGTCCAGTTTTCCCAAAAGTTTTTGTCAAACAGTGAGTTCTTATCCCAGAAGCTGGGGTCCTAGGGTTTGTCAAAAAGTAGACTGTTATAATCATTGAATACTGTGTCTTGTGTATCTAACCTATTCCACTGATTTACCCCTCCATTTCTTAGCCAGAAAGAAGTAGTTTTGATGATTGCTGCTTTATAATACAATTTAAGATGTGGCATAACTAAGCCACCTTCCCTAACATTTATTTTCATTAATTCCCTTGATATTCTGGACCTTTTGTTCTTCCAGATGAATTTTGATATTATTAAGAGTGATTATTAATAGCAACTGTTGCTGTTTCCCTCCTAGCCTGAGGTCTTTCTTTTTCTTTGCCTTGTTAAAGGGGCCCTGCCCTGACTACTTCCTATACAGGCCTATTCAATGAATGGCTGTCACTTCAACCTAAGCATCGACCTTGGCCTAAAGAAGTCACAGTCTCCCAGTGCACCCTGAGGAACATCAGGTCACTGGATTCAGATTGCTCTGGAGGACAAGTGAGGCTGGTGACCTGCACAGTCCTCCCTCACTCAAAGCAAAGTCAACTTCAAGTCATGTCATCATTTCTCTGATGGCGTGGTCTTCTTTGGCAACAAAGGACGAATGCAAATACCAACAACCCACCACATGTCACTTAGTGTTCCATGTGATTTACACAGGTCACATGGGCCTATTAATGGGTGGGAAAGGTTTTCAAATTAAGCAAAAATACAATATACTACTTTATGTGCGATAATTTATCCCATTCTACTTCTCCTTTTCTCCTTTTCCCAGTACATTCCACTCTTATCCCTTAATGTTACTTTTTATATATCATCCCTTCATATTCTACTCACACTGTGTCCTCTGTCTATCTCTCACTAAAGGTCCAATAGACCTTTCTTACTGACTTCCTAAGTAGTCTTTGGCATTCGTGGGTTGAGAAATCTACAAACAAACACAGCTGCCAATGACTCAGTCCGCTGAGACTCATTTCAGGTTTGCTGGGGCTGATCTGTGCTGGTGTGGTTTGTACTAGACTGTACTCATCTCTCAAAATGGTGCAATAGACCTTTCCTGTTGACTTTCCCTGTTGTGTTGGGTTGGCAATCTGTTTCACTCTGTCATCTTGTGGGTTCTGCTATTCTAGAATTTATTTAGAGTCATTTGAACAGGTATTTGGAGAGGGGGAGGTTTAGAGGACAGCTCAAGCAAGTTTTCCTGCTTTTACCCCACCATCTTTGGAGCTATTTCCTAAAATTTCTAACTATAGGCTAGCAGAAAAAAACTACACCAGTATAGGAAAGCTGCCATCAATTGGATGAAGGCTATATTCCAGATGAACATAGCTTCCTTGTTCTAAAAATATCCCTAAATAGGAGGCCATATCTTCTACAAGTGCTTCATTTATTGCAATATCGAATATGAGGTATAAGGTAGGCCAGGTCAGAGGCAAAAGTCTCACCAAAACAGAATAGCAAGGTATCCTCCTGAAACATACTCAATGCATTATATTGATCATTTTAAAGGAAAACCATTTATTTCCTTTAGGTCAAAAGATATATTTTGCAAAATATTTTTATAAATATTTGAAATATTTTTCACAGTCATATTTGGAAACAGGGATATTAGTAGTATTGCTGGGTCAAAATTTATAGGTAGTTTAATAATTCGGTAAATTTGCATCATGACTTTATCATACATTTAAAAGAAAGAGCAAGTTGTACATAATAGATTTGCTGTTTTGTGTGCAATCATCTTTTTTCTTATAGTATGTTGTGGAAATGTTTTTTTTTTTTCCCACAAATATAAATAAAACTTTTAGTTATTAAAAAGAAAGACAAAATACAAGTTCCCCTCAATAATTAAAATATGAAGCAATAACTCATATTTCCTATTATGCTCTTCTGGAAGGGTAATACTTTTAAAAATAAGTAAAACAAGAAATATTTTGTGGTCCTTTCCTTACCTTTCTCTGGCTCGGGACTTTATGACTAATTCATCCAAGGCCTACGTCTTCTAGAAAACCAGAAATTGGCTTCACCTCATCTTTCTGGCAGTATTCAGCTTCTTTGAAAGATTGTTGTAGAAATTACCTCCTGCTACACAACTAGCATCTGAATGTAGGAGCTCTTGATCTCTTCAATTCATGAGGTTACTCCATGATTTTAGACATCTAATTGTTACTACTTTATTATAATATTATCTTCTCAATCACCTGTACTTACGGAAAGAAATACAGTACATTGAATAACTTTTGGAAAGTTACCTTGTTACTCCATTTGGAGGCAAGTTTTACTGATGAGCGGACCTGCCTGGTATCTCAAATTCAATATTATAAAAAGAAGACGTTCAGAATATACAAAGGGTGAAAATGTTTTTAGCTGTGTCTTAAATAATATTGTTTATAATTATTAGCTGATTCACTAATATTCTCTAAATAAATGGGTAAAACTTTCATGTGTTTTGTAATTGTCCCAAGCAAATAGTTGAATTTTATTTTGTATCTTCTTTCTCCCTTCTACTTTGCTTATTTCATCCTATCATTTATAAATGTCTTAAAATAGAATTGAGCTGAATCGCTGTCATTTATAAGTTTGAGTACGTTGGTAGACAATTGTCTGGCTGATAAGGATTGCGTTTACCTATTTGATATAAACAGAATATAAACATAAACTCAGCTGGAGAGGAAAGTATTTCCCTGATGAGCTTCTATGTTAGAGTTCTGAAGAAAAATCACATGTTCTCATGCCCCAAATACCTATTTAGAAGTTATTTGAAAAGTCTATGTACCATATTGACATTGCTTTTTATGCAGGGTAAATAAAAACAAATTTGCTGCCAATTTTTCATACTGTAGGCTTATAAAAACAAGAGACAATTAAAAATTGCATGTTATGAGAATTTGTTAAGATTTCATTTACAGGAAAACAATGACACTGTCTACTTTTATCATATCTCCAGTAATGTCATGGGAGAAGGAAGTGGGTATAGTAATTAGCCTATGGCATATTTTCAAATCATTGTAACAAATTAGATCATCTTGACAATGTTCCTTCATTTATGGCAATTTACTACCAGTAGCATGGTACAAATTGTGTATATTTATATTTTGGGTATTATTTAGGCACTTTGTATGACAGTGTAGTCCCACAAATTTGAAAGTCAATGTTGTGTTTCTGTTGTTGTTTTACTTTTTTTTTTTTAAAGTGGGAAAATTGTTAGAAAAATGTGAATAATTAAATTATAGTTGTGAAATTTCTAATTTTCAAATCTCCATAGCAATTGTTTTTTGTTTTTCTCTTCTCTACCATTAGACTAACTAGCAGATACGTTAGGGATATTATTCCTTAAAGATATGAGAATTGAAACTTTGATTTCTTTAGCTCTTAAACCTCTTTTTTCCCTGTTGCAAAATTAGGAAAGGGGTTTATCAAGCTTCATCACCCTAGAAGAGTGTATGACGTGGAGACCTCTGGTGGTCTGGGAAAACCTAAGAATTCCTTTTCAGAATAATCTTTTTAACTACAGAAAATAACACAGACCATTACAAAGGAAACCAGTTATATAGAAATACCTATTTGAAGGTAGAGACAGATAAGATAAATAGTGATAGAGAAGAAATAGAGATGAGAGATAGAATTACAGACAAAAATAAAGGTAGATTTAAGAGATGTTTTCCTATGAATAACAACTTACAATTGCCCCATCACCATCAAGAAACCCTTTTTTAAGATAATTTACATCATGAAGATTGTGCTTCACTATGCTGAATTAGATTTCAGAATTTTAAACCATATGCATTATCAGGAACATAACTAGTTTATTAATGAAACCACAGTCTCATTTAAATTATGTCTATAAATTGAGAATACAATTTTTTACAGTAGTTCTGAAGATCTTGGACTTGTGAAATTTGATGAAAGATAGATGGAGATAGCTACTAATCAAGGCATGTGTTAGGCTCAGGAGGGTATTCTCTTTATTGTTCCTAGAAAATAGTATAAGACCTAAGAGAAGCATTCTTCTGTACCAGGAAAAAGAGAGAGAAATATACTAGGAGAAAACAGAAGAAATTTCACTTTTCATGCATTCACAAAAGGTGGGAGAAAGGTGCTTATAACTTCAAAATATAAAATATTCTGTAATCTTAAAATATTTTAGATAAAAAACTTGAAATTAGAATGCTAATCCTCTAATTTTGTAGATGAAAAAACAAACACCCAATGAAGTTGTGATTTATTCTCAGTTTATATGTCTAAGATAATAAGTTTTGAGTTTCATACCCAAATCTTCTGATTCTTATTCGAATTTTTTTCCATCACAACATCAGGATCATATTTGATATTTCTTGACACTTTTACAATTTACCTATAACAAACTAATAATAAAATGTTTAGAATGCAGTCAAATATCCAAATATTTTCTTTACATAATATCAAATATTTGGATATCAGGACAAATATAAATTGATTTTTTATCCAGGTAACTGAACATGAATAACAAAATTCAACCTTGAGCAACTTTGTTTATTTTTATCTTAATTCTATTTAATTTCTACTTGGAGTTCATTGATAAAATGAAAATAAGGCTTTCTCCCCTCTGTCATTTCTAACCTTTTTAATTTTTATAAATGTGTAGCTATCACATTTCACCCAAAACTTGAGAACTAAAATTACATTTCACTTTTTAAAAATATTCGTTTTTTTAAAATGTCACAGTATATTTCCTAGCGTGCAATCAAGGGATGTCATAAGTTATTAAAACTACAATCTGATTAATAAAGAAAATGAAGTAATTTCATAAAGAAGATATCTAGATTAATCTCATGTTTATTTACCAAGTTTTTTGAACCTCTGGATAATTACTCAGCCTCCTTGTTATTATAAATACTATCCAACTTCAACTATAAAATTATAATTTTCCAGAAGAAAGGTTATCAGCTACACACTTATCTAAAGTGTTACATGCAATGTCACTTTCTATAGAATTTGTTCCTTGGCTTTTGCAAGGTGAGAGAATGAAAGGATAATTTTAATTTGAACAGATACAATCATATACTAAGAAAGATCATGAAATTATTCTTTATGTGAAAGGGAATCCAATAATCTAATCCAACTGGCATTTATTTAATGGCTATTACATGGGAAGCATTAAGCAATCTGCCTTAATCACAAAAATAAAATAAAAAATAAGCTCTGTCATGAAGGAAATCAAATTTTTTAACCTCTTTAGGGAAAAAAATAAAAAAAAAAGGTTTGCACCTTTTTTGACCCTTGGGAATTGCTCTACCATTCCAAAATTCTACACAAGTTTTATCACCCTAAAAGTTCAATCTCACCATTGAATTTTCAAAATTGGAAGCATTCTTTTAATCTCTATCCTTTCTTCTGATTGGTTCCTCCAAGAACCTACATTTAAAGGGAAATGCCCAGGCCAGCCATGACTTTATTCTTTTCTGGTTTCAGTTCCCATTCTTCAACAATTCCTATTCCTACCAATTCACTGCCCAAATAGCTAGTCTATCTCCTTTTCAGTTTTTTGTTCTATGTTCTTCTATTAGAAAATAAGCTACTGAAAGACAGTGTACAGTGCTGTTTTTCTTCCTTCCTTCCTTCCTTCCTTCCTTCCTTCCTTCCTTCCTTCCTTCCTTCCTTCCTTCCTTCCTTCCTTCTTTCCTTCCTTCCTTCCTTCCTTTCTTCCTTCCTTCCTTCCTTCCTTCCTTCCTTCCTTCCTTCCTTCCTTCCTTCCTTCCTTCCTTCCTTCCTTTCTTTCTTTTTCTTTCTTTCTTTCTGCTTGTACTTGTATTCCCATTTCTTAGCTCAGTGCCTGGCACATAGTGCTTATTAAGTGCTTTTGGCCTGATTTAAAGCAGTTAGAGATTTATTTTTCTGGATACGTGAATGGTTTGGAGGGGTAAAGGAGTGAGGGTTGTCTTTAAATGCTGGAACAGCTGTAATATGAAAGATAGTATAGTATATAAGAGCTCCATAAAAGTTAAGGAAATATACAAAGAGTCCTATTTGGTCATTTGTGGTGGTGGTGAGAGTAGTAGTAGCAGTAGTAGTGGGGGGAATGAGGATTGTGAGGGTGCAGCAGCATTTGTTTTGGATATGTCCATTAAGAAGGCTGTTTGAGCAGGATGATTTCAGAAAAAAAAGAACTGGAAAGACCTACATGAATTGATGCAAAATGAAGTGAGCAGAAACAGAAGAATGTTGTACATATCAATAGCAATACTGCATGATGATCAACTGTGAATGACAACTATCCCAAGACCAAAAGGCTCGTGATGAAAAATACCATCTACATCCAGAGAAAGAACTTACAGAGTCGGACTGCATATCAAAACATACTGTTTTTCATTCTGTTTTATAGGGGTTTTGTCTGTTTTCTTTCAGAACATGACTAATATGGAAATATGTTTTTTTATGATGGCACAATTATAATATGTATCAAATTGCTTACAGCCTCAGGAGGGGAAGAGGAAGGGATGAAGGGAGAGAAGGTGGAACTCAAAACTTTTAAAAATGAATGTTAAAAATTGTTTTAAATGCAGTAAGGAAAAATGTTTTAAAAAAGTAATGCTGCTCTTAAATTTCTTTTTATTAACATTTTGGCAATGTGATTATGGACAACAGCTATATTTATGATAATATCCCAATTATAGTGCAGTTTATTGAGAATTCTTAAGGATAATTTGGTTTCTGCATAATCATTCTCATTTTAAAGGAGTTCACAAAGAAATGGTCTATGGCAAACTTGCTACCCTGTTATCATTGTTTTTATGTTAATCCTCTAGATTTATACAATAAGTGGATAAAATGACTGCTTTTTGCAATAGGATAAGACTATTGGGAGTTACAGTCATATTTGTTGGGCTCTTTGAATTTATGATCAGTATGACTCATTGTTTAAGGTGACAAGGATGATTGATACATATTCTGTTCCTGGATAGCTTACTTTCTTCTGGTAGAAAGATTTTACTTTTCTTTCAATGTGGTTTAGAAGTGAATATTGTTATGGTGACAAGTATTAAAAATGCTTCTCCTAAATATTTATCCAACAGGGCTACATCCAGAAATTTATAAGCAGGTGTTTCTGTAATGATACTCTTTCCATTGTTACACACACACACACACACACACACACACACACACACACACACACACACACATATATATAAACACACACACATATATATACATATATACATATACCTGTATTATATATGGCTATTTTTGGTGGTTTCATTTGTACTACAGTAGTATGCCATCTGACATTTAATTGTAAAGTATTTTATTCTTTGCCCATTGTATCCCCTAGGGTTCACAGGCATTGAAATGTTTATGTCTGTATCTTTCCTCTGCCATTAACTTGAGCCCTCATTGTCTGTGTCCCTGCACTATAGAGACCTAGCAAATAAAATCCTAGTTCCATTTAACCACTTAACATCTGATAGCTTTTATAAAGGAATATTTACCTCCAAGATATAGCACAAACAATGAATATATATTTTGAATGACACCTTGGGGACAGAATTCCCTCTATATTTTCTTGGATGTGGGATGAAGGTGAATTAAGCTCACAATATAAATCAGTTCCTTAATAGGATTTTCCCTACCAAATTCATGTCTAAAATGGACATGACTGCTGGATTTGACTTGGTTAAGGTCCTAGGTCCCTTGCTCCTCAGCTTCTCAGTGCTAGATAGACTGAACCACCTAACCTGAACTCCTGTTTTCCCAGATCCCCCTGGAACCCTCACTCCTAGGACCGTTAAGAGACTTTGCCTCCTTAACATAGGAAGGGAAAGAATGAAGGGAAAAAAAAGCCAAGGACTTAGGCTCATATATTTAAGGGCATATATATTGTTAAAGGATTTTTAATGGAATGGGAAAGTCTTTCCCACCCATTAATAAGCCTATGTGACCTACTTAAGTTACGTGGAAGTGTATGTTACATGAGTTTGAGTCACATGAAGTCTATGTGGGGAGGAGCTTGCTGAAGGTGTGGAGCAAAAAGAATTGGAACTGGAGCAGAACAGAGGGGAAGTTGGTCACACTAGTCAGAGCTGGGAAAGACAGAGAAGGCATGCAGCTAGAGCAGCAACTGGTGTGAGTGGCAGAGCTTGTTTGTGATTTTGTTTAAGAGAGCTGGTTTGTGGGAAGCCTAACAGAAGGAAGGCTTGGGGATGCTAGTGCCCCTTGCATTGTTATTGTGTATAAATTTCTTTGTTGTTATGATGGATTTGGCTTTCTGGTGTTTGAATAAATGTTTTGGTTCTCTCTTTCATGTGGAGGGTCTATTAAATTCTGAGATTCAGAACTATGTCAGCATATTCATAGCTGCTGTAGGCACTGTGAATATCACATTAGTGCTACACCACATAGCCTCAGCAAGGAAGGAGGAGGTCCTCAAATCCTCCTTACTTACTTCATGGTAGCAGTGGTCACCTCTTCTGTCATACTCTAATCCTGCAAAATATACAGATGTTGTTGTAATTTAAAGACACCAATAATTCTGACTTCATAGCAAAGGGGAAAAGACTGTTGCAAACCATGAATTAGATCAATATACCTACATACATCAGCCCTCTGGTCTTCTGGAAGTAGCTGTCGAGTGTCTTCTATATGAAATTTGCCATCTTAACAAACTGGTGATGCCTATACATACTAAAAAATATCAATGAAAATATCCATGTCATTTATCACCCCACCCTAGCCCCCATTCTTAGATGAGAAAACTTTCCTGGGTGAATACTCTTCCATGACTTCTTTGATGCTTAAGCTTATCCATCTGAGGAACGGACAAACTTTTCTAAGTATCACTTTTAACCAGGAAACAACAATATTTCTCTAGAGCTGCCTATACTTCAGGCAACTATAGGGGATCCTTAGCTCTTCGGGCCAAAGGACACATGCAATTCCATCCATTAATCATTATAATCAAAATGACATTACAAACTCACCCAACAGAATGAACGTTTCAGATGGAAAACTAACAAGGAAAACAAAATACTTGGAATTCCTGGAAATTCAGGCAAACTTTGCACTATGAAATTTTAGGCCACATGGCTCTCACAATAAAACAAGCAATCTTGATCTATTCAAATGTAAGAGAAAATTGTGAACATTTCTCAACTTGGCAGCCTCATTCAAGTGATGTAAGTGTCATCACTCAGATTAGACTCAATATTAATACTTTGTATTCAGTAAAAAAAAATAGTTTGAGTATCTAAACACTCATGCAATCAGCAGATGCAAAGTTTGCAAATTTACATAATGGAACTAAGTTTTGTAAAAATATACACTTGGAAAAATGACTATACAATTATAATCTTGTTTTTTTTCTATTTTCTCTAAGATTTCCCAAACTATGATACCCAAAATTTCATCTTTACTGAAGCATGTTTACAGAGGTCTTCAAATATGTGAAAGACTTGATTTTATCCAAGAGGAGACCCAATATGTGACACAGATGACTCTGACTAGACTTTTTTAAGGCCAGATCTGTCACATTTCACCATACTCAGGGTTCTAATATGCTCTGAAAGGACTGATGACTCTCTCTTCTCTGAAATCAGCTCAAGACTCTACTGAACATGTTTTCCTCACTTTAGGGGGTCAGTGATTAGCACCCTAGTTTTATTTAACATCATATTTGCTTTTACTAATGGATAACACCATATATTTTGTCTGGAAAAGATGGCTGTTTTAAATTATCATCTCCATCGATTAGTTCAATATAATAGCGATAACAAAGATATAAATTTTTAATCAAAAGCTCAGGAATGTAGCCACCATTATACTACAAAAGTTTCTGAGTGGGAAGAGAACAGGGTCAAAACTTTACTCAGTTTCTACATAGCTTTGGTCCTGCCAATTGATTTCAAGTGCAAAGCAGACATCATTGTTGGATTCTACTCTGCTGTAATTCAGAAAGTAATTCCAGAATACTGTTTCATCCTTTTGTAATACTCAGGTCTAAGCTTAATGAAACACTTGTCTCACATTCCTAGACTAATGTATCCCTGTGCTTCATCCTAGCCAGAACAGAGACCCCACTTTGTGCACGCAGAATATGTTATTTAAAGCTCTGGGCAGCTAGGTGGTACAGTGGATAGGGCACCACTGCAGGAGTCAGGAGGACCTGAGTTCCAATCTCACCTCCGACACTTGACACTCACTAGCTGTGTGACATTGGGCAAGTCACTTAACCCCAGTTGCCTCATTCTGCATCATCTCCAGTCATCCTGATGAATATCTGGTCACTGGATTCAGATACCTCTGGAAAAGAAGTGAGATTGGTAACTTGCACAGCCCTCTCTCACTCAAAACAAAGTCAAGTGCAAGTCATGTCATCACTTCTCTGATGGCCTGGTCTTCTTTGGCAATGAAGGAGGAACACACAGACAAAAAAATACAGGTTTTATTAGTATTCTCTTTTTGTTTGTTGTTTTTAAATTTTTTTATTATGAACTTAAGAAAGAAGATAAGCATTACATAATAGCAGAATATGATGAAAATGATGATTTTACATGAAACTTCAAATATATTATGTATAACTTGCTTTTTCATGAAGTTATCATGAGAGGTAAAGCCAAGATGGCAGAGTAAAGGCAGGGACTTGCCTGAGATCTTTTCCTAACCCCTCCTAATACCCTTAAATAATGATACTTAACAAATTCTAAAGCAGCAGGACCCACGAAAAGCACAAGCCACAAAAAGCTGGCCACATCAGGACAATCCTGGTCCCAAGCAAACCAGCAGCACGTTTTGGAAGTCACTGAATGAGTAGCAGCAGCCACGAATACTTCAGGAGCTCTGAGTCCAGAGGAAATAAAGGGTCAAAGAACTGATCAGAAGGAGATTGCAGGGTTCTCTTTGCTAGCAGTGAGGCAGGATTTTGTTGCTTTGCCTATATTCAGATCTTGGTTGCAGCCCTGTATGGCAGTTGCAGGATAAGGAAAACCACTAGCACACCAGAGTTTGATTCCACAATTATGTGAAGACTAGTCTCACAGTTCCAAGGCAAAAAAGAGTGCTTGTGGTCACTCACAGACCAGAACACAGGGCAGAAAAGGAGTAAATACCTCTTCTTAGATCATACCACCTTGGAAGAGCTGAAAACTTAAAGGTCCCTAGAATTGTCTCTGAAGACAGCTACATAAAACCCCTGAAGCTTGGGATAGTGCACCATCCACCGTGGAAGCAGAGCCCTATTTTAACAATGAGTTAAAAGTCATATAATAAGCTAGGAATATGTTAGTAAGGTGATAAGAAAGATCAAAACACACATTCAAAAGAAGATAACAAAGTCAAAGTTCCTATATCCAAAGCCTCGAAGAAAAATATGAATTGATCTCAGGGCATGGAAAAGTTCAAAAAGGATTTTGAAAATCAAGTAAGGGGCATAGAGGAAAAATTGGGAAGAGAAATGAAATTGATGGAAGAAAATCATGAAAATGAGTCAACAACTTGGTAAAAGAGACACAAAAAATACTGAAGACAATAACACCTTAAGAAAACAGGATAGGCCAAATGGTAAAAGAGGTACAAAAGTTCACTGATGAAAATTATTCCTTAAAAATTAGAATGGAGAAAATAGAAGCTTAATGGTTTTATGAAAAACCAAGAAAAAAACAAAAAAGATCAAAAATTAAAAACTGTGAAATGCCCCATTGAAAAAACAAGTGACCTGGAAAATTGATCCAGGGGAGATAATTTAAAAATTATTGAAGTTCCTGAAAGCCATAATTAAATAATAATACAAAGGGAGTCTAGACATCATCTCTCAAGAAATTGTGAAGGAAAACTGCCCTGATATTCTAGAACCAGTGGATGAAATAGAAATTGAAAAAATCCAATTACCTTTTGCAAGAGATCAAAATGAAAACTCCCAGAAATATTATAGTCAGATTCCAGAGCTCCCAAGTCAAGAAGAAAATAGTGCCCTGTAGGAGGCTTTAAGATATAGTAGATTTAGTCCAGATCCAGAGTATCTGGGTTTAAATTCTGACTCTGATGACTATCATTATCATTATATAATACATGTCACTTAGTGTCTCTTTACCCAACTTACCAGATCTATAAAATAGGGGAAGGAGGTTGGATAACATAACAGCTGAGGCCCTTTCTGGATCTAGGTCTACAAGAATCTTCATAGCTCCCAAAAGAGTCTTGAAGTAGGGTATTAATTAATTATCTTTCTATGAATCTTCAAATAATTTTCTCCAAAATAAAGTACAAAATATTCTGATTTACTTTAATAATTACTTACAAGTTGTATGACTCTGGACAAATTACTTAAATTCTTTCTGCCTCAGCTTCATCTGTGAAAGGGGATAATAATATCACCTAAATCATTGGATTGTTGTGAAAATAAAATGATATAATATCTGTAAACTGATTCCCAAACCTTAGAATTATATTATGCCTCAATAAATAAATGTATAGTGTGTATGTGTATGTACTTGTCGTTATTATTATCACTGCACAGTAAATATGGTGCTCTTTGAATTAACCTAACAACAACAGATTCAAAAGTATTGGGCTTACTTTCACACATGGAAGAATCTCCCTTTCCATATTTATAAAGCATAATTTATATTTAAAAACACACAAGAAAATGAAAATCAAAATGAAACACAATGAAATCCTAAACTGTGTGGAGTTTTCACTTTGTAATCAGTGCTTTTGTCTGTTTTTAAGGATGAGGGTTGTAAAAGAGGTCATTTCTACCTGCTTTTTTCTATGAGAAACATGGAAGAGACACTTAGTATGAACAAGTCTTGGACACCTATCCAGAGGTTGCTTTATTTTTTAGTTTATTATCCCACTGAGCTCCTTCCTTTGCATTTAGAAATTGTAATACTTGTCATGATCAATAATTGCACTTCTTGTAAAATTGTCATTCAAATTAGAATTCATATAAGATGAATGCTATTGATTCTTTTTTAAAGTAAAGAGAAAATGTTGGCTAGGCAAGTTTATGGTGAATGAGTAATGTGCTAAACTTAAGAGTCAAGAAAGATGGAGTTAAAATTCTTTTAGGTGGAACATGTTGATGAGGGGAGGGGGTGGTGTATGAACAGAAGCACAGGCAGAGCGCATGGTCAGGGGTGGGAAGTACAGACCCAGGAGGCTTTCTGGCTGAAAATACAGCTGACTTAGGTCTGCAGTCCAACTACACCCTTGTCTCGGAGGCTGGCGGTAGTAGCCTGCTGCTCTCCGAGGAGGCCGTGGAGGAAAGGCCCGAGGGGCTGAACTTTCCCAAAGCAGTTACCACCAGGTTCATCAAGGAAGCTCTCTCTGACCCCCTCAACAGGTCCAAAAAGGCCCAGAGTACCATCTGTCAGGGTGGTACGTGTTTGTGTTGTGGGTCATGTCCTGTGCAAACAACTGCCGATGGAAGGAAAATGGGAGACTTCAAATGCTGGTGATACACTATCACCAATGGAAGAGATGGGATTTCAGTGATTCATTTCCCCTTTGAAAGAAGCTCTAGATAGATACATATAGGCATGAATAGAAAGGTAAGAAGGAAGCTTCAGAGTAAAAAAAAAAAAAAAAAGATAAGGTTGAAAGAATGGATTCTGAGGAGCAAGACAAGAGCAGGGAAGATGAAAATGATGGACATGATGAAAGAATGGATGAGGAGGAGCAGAATGATGAAGAGGATGACAGTTGAGCTTCATGGAGAGAATGTGAAGTCAGATGATAAGAAACTTTTACTCCATTGCACTGTTTGACATTGAATTTTTCGGTGGCCTTTTCTCTCACTGCTTAGGGTGTTTATATATGAGGACCTGAGAATACTTCTTGAAAAGTAAAAGTAAAAGAAAAAAATAAATACTTCTTGAAAAGTAAAAGTAAAACCAGAGATTTTCCGAATGAGACCTTTCCAATGTCATATAATCCATAAATTGTGACCTTTAGAAAAGGTAAGTTATGAACTACCATTTAATCAATTTTTATGGGAAAAAATGTAGAAGATTCATATATTTCACTTCCTGTTTTATGACCCAAATTTCATACTAACTATTATTTAGGGGTTGTAGGGGCAACTGAAAACTGGAGAGGGCTGAACTCTGAAATGTGGTAAATTCACTATAGCCCATTGAAAGAGTAGTCCACACACTCTGGATTTAGGGGACTATCCAAAAACGTCTGGGGCAAAGAATGCAACTCTCATCAATTTCAAAGTAACTTTCAGCAAGGTTCTGCTTTCTTTGGTTTGCACTCTTCTTTTCCTGAGGTTTCCTTCACCTAGACTCTTGTTGAGCTTGGAGCTTGGTCCTTATTTGAAACACCCTAATTAGCACTTTGTATAAGTTCTGAAGTTTACACTTGACTATGTCACTATAGAGTTGGGTCTAATGTAAAGTAAGTATTTCACCTCAACATTCTCTTCCCCTTCCCCTGCCTACCAAACAAAAGTTTGAAAACAAACCTTTTTTTGTATATAGTCCCTTTATTTTTGGTTTTGTAATGAACCTCACAGGTGTCTCATCCTTTCAGCACTTAGCTTTTTAATTTAACAAATGACAAACTCCAAAATTCATTTCTTCCAGGTACTACACAGTTACTCTCTCTAGATTGTTCTTTGCTTTACCAACTCATGCTCTTCAATATAAATTAATTTTTAAAATGTAAGGTTTTCTTCCAATCTCAGAGTATTAACTGTTGTCTTTTAAAGATAGCTTGATGGAATAATTCTTCATGGAAATAGTAATTCTAGCAAATCACTTTTCTAAAGTGTTTTTGATGGGGCCTTCATCTTTTGTTAGGCTCCTCTTCCATTCACTCCCAAGTGCTTTTGTCTTCAAGTTAAGTGGTTATTTCTGAAGGTTGGAAGCACATTGACGACATTTAGTCCCTCTCTTAAGAGTTACCTTGAGAACTGGAAGAAACAGTTCTTGCCAACTTCTCCCCCTAATCAACCTAAATTTTTTTTTTAGTCTGTGGAGTATGACAGGTAAAAAAATGTAGTCTGCCACCATTGATTCATGAATGAATTATAAGTTTGTTGACAAATGAAGGAAGAATCTCATTTGGAGGGAGGAAATATAACGGTTTGTATAAATAAAGAATGTTAAAATTGTTTTAAAAAAATCTATCTTAACTATTTAAATAACTAGGCCCTAGAGAAGTTTCAAACTTAGTTTATCCATCTGTAGAATGAAAATAATACCAGTAACTATTTCTCATGGCTGTTGTGAGACCAAATGATACACCATACATAAGGCACCTTACAAACCTTATTTAGAGTTCTATAAAATATAAAACCTATGAAGATCATTTATACCAGGGATGGGGAATCTGTGGCCTCAAGACCATATTTGGCCTTCTAGGTTCTTGAGTGCAGCCTCTTCACTGAGTCCAAGTTTTACAGAACATATCCATATATTGAGGGTTGGTTCTAAGAAACTGAATTCAAAGGGTTACACTTGAGGTCCTAGGGGGTCACACGTGGCCTTGAGACCACAGTTTCCTCATCCCTGGTTTAACCTGCTATATGTGTAAATCAAATTTTTTTCTTTAATTTTTTTTTCTTAAAGGTGAAAACAGATAGATTATAATGTTTTTTTTAAAGTGAATTCATAAATCACAACATTGAGTTTCAAGACAAATTTCTGAAGGTTCTCAGATTAGAAATACAGTTTTTTTTATTACTTTTTAATGATTATAATTATTTCAGTTTTGAATACCAACTTGTAACATAACAAAACAATAACAAAAACTTCCTTTTGGTAAGGAAGGGAAATTTTCAAATGTTTGAAAAGAATTAAAATGAACTTTGTAAGCAATCCCTTAAAATTTTCATTTAATTCATTGAAATCTCCAGAGTACAATCATTTGGTTATCCTTTAGTGTTCACAGAAAGCTGCAAATACAGTGGTCCCTAGGCATAGGAAGGTAGAGTACATTTCTAGAGGCTGCCAGTATATGCACTCATTCATTGGACAGACATCAATCATAACCTAATCAAGTGTTTTTGGAGGAAGCCTTAAAATAATTTGGGGACAAGCTGTTCCATGGACAAATTCAAATTGCAGGAAAATATAAGTGGGAGCATGAAAACATTTCCTTTTTTTTTTAACTTTCTTGGAAATAGAAAAGCAAGTACAAGCTTTCTTTTACTCCTGCTGTTGTTGGCAAGGTAGTCATGATTTTTTCCTTTTTTGAATATTTGTTTTCCTTATACATTCAAAAATATCATGACCAAAATAAAAAGAAATAAAATAGTAAAGGAGAAAGTATTAGTAATTTTCAACAGTTGAATGTCTGTAGATCCCAATTTAAATTAGACAAATATGCTACTCTTCATTTTTGTTTGTTTGGTAAGGTCATTTAAGAGTACAAGATATCAACAATCATGCATTAAGAGTCTCTTATGTGCTCATCAATATGCATGCAAGCAAAAATTGTTGGACCATGCCAACTTGTAAGAGGCTTATATTTTAACAGGAGAGACAAGTTTATACGCTTACTTCTCACTTGTCCTTCATTATCAAAGAGGACCACTGGCATCAGGAGGGTGATGTCTTGACTTGGAAGTAAATTGAATTTAAGGGAGGCAGGACTGTGCAAAGTCATCAGCCTCACTCTCTCTTCTGGGGTTATTCTAGTCCACTGGCAAGACATAGGTCAAGTCTACTGGAGATGACCCCAAATGCAGTGGGACACCTTGGCTTTTTAAGTTTGTCTTAGGTCTCAGTGGGTTTGAGGAAGCACGTGTTCAGTGATTTCAAGACAAAGGCAAAAAACAAAAACAAAGGAAAGAAGGAAGAGACAAAGAAAAGAAAATCAAACTGGTAGGGAAAGATACTCAAGATTTGTATCTGTCCAGAAAAACAACGACCAAGTGAGGCTTAGGCTGGAACCTTTTATTGGGCTTTCACTGAGAGTCTTGAGAGATTTGGGTTGATAGGCATACTTAATGAATGAATAATTTAAAAAAGGAATGAATTACCAATAAATACAAAGCATTTCAACACAAGGGGCAGCTAAGTAGTACGGTGGATTGAGTGCTGAGCGTAGTCAGAAAGACTCATTTTTCTGAAGTCAAATTCTGCCTCTGAAATTTATTAGCTATGTGACCCTGGACAAGTCACTTAATACTGTTTGCCTCATTTCCTCATCTGTAAAATGAGCTGGAAAAGGAAAGTGCAAACCACTCCAGTATCTTTGCCAAGAAAAATCCACATGGGGTAACTAAGAGTCACACATGACTGAAAAATGGAAAAACAACATTTGAATACAAAATACTGAAGAATGATAAATCCTGGATGCTAAAGGAATCAGAAAAGGCATCCTGCAGAAGATGTTGCCTAAACTGTATATTAAAAGAAGTAAAGGACTCTAAGATGTTGAAGGAAAGAGAAGATTGTGTTTCAAGGATGGAGATCAGCCTCAGTGAAAACACACTGAGGTGGGAAATGAAATATATAAGATGTCTGCTCTGATTCCAGTTTCTTAGGGTCAGGGTTGTTTTATGTCCCCCTAAGTGTTCTAGACTACTCTGTGGTAATGGTATTGCCATAGCTTCTTTTTCTGCTGTCATAGCTTTGAGCCTCCACCAGCTATGTTCTCCAAATTTTAGGGGCACAATGACTAGCACTCTAGTTTTATTTAATTATTTAATACTAGATTAGGTTTTACAAAGGGGTGGTTATTTCAAAGATAAATCAAGAACAATCATAAGAGTGGTTTTTTGATGTTTGTTTTGTTTTTTTCCTCAAAATCTCAGGAAATGCTCCCACCACACAACACACACACACACACACACACACACACACACACACTTATATACACACCTCACCCTCGTGTGGGAAGGAGTGAAGGTCCAAAAGTGATTTTGCTGCCAGTTTCTGCTGAACTGTGTTACCAGTGTTATTCCAGATGATTGCCACTTGTTCCTCGGGTCAAGAATGTTGCACTGTTGGATAAGAACTCACTGTCTGACAAAAATTGCTGGGAAAACTGGATAACAGTGTGGTGGAAACTGGGCATAGACCAATGCATGACACTGTACACAAGAATAAAGTCCAAATGGATACATGATTTAGGTATAAACATTGATACCATGAACAAATTAGGGGAGCAAGGAAGAATATATTTGTCATATTTATGGAGAATGGAGAAATTTATGACCCAACAAGAGATAGAGAACTTTATGAAGTGCAAAATGGATAATTTTGATTACATTAAATTGAAAAGTTCTTCCACAAACAAACCCAATACAACCAAGATTAGGAGGTAAGCAGAAAACTAGGAAAGAATTTTTGCAACTGGTATCTGTGATAAAGGCCTCATTTCTAAAATATATGGAGAACTGAGTCAAGTGTACAAGAATACAAGTCATTCCCCAATTGATAAATAGTCAAAGGATATGAAGAGGGAATTTTCAGAGGAAGAAATTAAAGCTATCTATAGCCATATTAAAAAAATGTTCTAAATCACTATTGATTAGAGAGTTTCAAATCAAAACAACTCTGAGGTACCACATCACATCTATCAGATTGGCTAACATGACAGAACAGGAAGATGATAAATGTTGGGGAAGATGTGGGAGAGTTGGAACGCTAATTCGTTGTTGGTGGAGCTGTGAGCTGATCCAACCATTCTGGAGAGCAATTTGGAACTATGCCCAAAGAGCTACAAAAATGTGCATACCCTTTGACCCAGCAATATCTCTTCTGGGACTCTATCCCAAAGAAATCATAGAAATGAGAAAAGTTCCCACATGTACAAAAATATTTATAGCAGTTCTTTTTGTGGTGGTCAAAAGCTGGAAATCAAGAAGGTGCCCATCAGTTGGGGAATGGCTGAACAAGTTGTGGTATGTGAAAGCAATAGAATACTATTGTACTATGAGAAACAGGAAAACTTCAGAGAGGCCTGGAAAGACTTACATGAACTGATGTTGAATGAAAGGAGCAGAACCAGGAGAACTTTGTACACAGCAACAACTACAGTGTGGGAGGAATTTTTCTGGTAGACTTATTACTTCATTGAAATGCATGGATTTAAAAAATTTCCAATGGGCTCGAGGCAAAATGCCTTCCACATCCAGAGAAAGAATTATGAAATTGGACCACAGATAGAAAGAGACCATTTTCTTTTGTACTATGTTTTGTTTTATTTTATGGTTTCTCTCATTCATTTTAGTTCTATGCAACATGTATTTCATAGGAAAGTACTTGTAGAACCTATAAAAGATTGTATGCTGTCTCAGGGAGGGAGTAGGGAGAGAGGGGGAATTGAGGAGGAGGGAAAGGAAAGCATCTAAGATATATGACAGTGATGATTGAACACAGAAAATAAATAAAATAATTTAATTTAAAAAAAGACTGTTGCACTATCTGTAAAACCTTATGGGGATCCTGACTCCTATGGATTTCTATGACTCTTTCTCCAAAAGTCAGAAGCACCACTTCCTTCAGTGGAATCCTAAGTAGTCTCTCAAATACCCTAGAATCAAATGAAACCAAGAGACTAGAGTCAAAGTTATGGAATCTTTGTGAATCTCCCTATAAACAAAGACTACTCTTCAACAAGTGAGGAACTCAAGATGTGCAAATTTAGAGAATCCACCCTAATTGTTCTCATGGACGATTTCTGCCTGAGCTGTGATAGAGCATTCTGAACTCATGTTGGTCTGATCAGACACATTATTACTCTAACATAGTGATGCTGTTTTGGTCCTCTTTGAGAACAAAGGACAACAACCAACCAACCAATCAGATGGCCAGAACCAGTCACAGAATGTCTACATGCAGTACATAATTTTCCCTCTCCAAATCACTTTTAAATATCATGGCAATTATTTGGTAAACCTCCCCAAGCATCCCTAATGTGGAGAGATATCATCTCCTCCTTAGCTTTCTTAAGACAGAAAGAACAGATGAGCCATGCTGATCTTACAGCTGATCCCCAAATGCAAGAGTCTTCAGTAAGAATCAAAGAGGAGGTCATTTTGTCTGTATCTCAATGTGTGAGAAGGGGAGTGGTGTCCAGTGAAGTAAAAATAGAATGTGACCAGACTGTAAAGCAGTTTAAAAGTTAAATAGAGAAATTTGTATTTTGTCCTAGAGACCATGACAATAAAAAGCTAGTACTGAGTAAGGGAGTTATACAGTCAGATCTCTGCTAAAGAAAAATGAATATGAATGTAGTCTTTAGAATGAGTTGGAATAATCATGCATTTGAGTGGCATAACCCAATGATTCTTCTGTTACAATTAGAAAATAATGTTCACAATTTTTATGTACAACTTTTATGTGCTACACTGAATGTATGTACTTAAATATGTATTTTTATGCTTGTGTATCTGTGTGTAATTCTGAATTAAATTTATTAGAGCAGATATTATCAATCTGTTTTGTTTCAGTGCTGTTCACAAGACTAGAAAATCCCCATAATATAATAAAACAGACCTATAAGCACAGGAAAGGAGAAAGGAGGGAGTTTTTTTTTTTCCTGTTCTTTAATATATGACACCTGAAGAGGAAGAGAAAGAGAGAAGGGATAGATAATATAGGCATATTTTGATGCAGATTATGAATATATAAAAAATGAGAACATCTAACTCTAAAATTATATGGTTCTTTCCCTTTCCTCTCTCCCTTCTTTCCTTCCCTGCATAAAACTGACAGCCCCGATGACTGTTGACTACAAGGAAAAAACAAAACCAAACCAAAAAAAGCAGAAGCATGGGAGAAGCATACATTATCATAAAGACAGAGAAGGAGAAGTAAGCTACGAAGCATTCACAAGCATTCTTCAGAGGGAAATGTCTTATTCAGGGCCATTTGAGGTTCAAATTTTAGAGCTTCCATTCACACTCAGAGCATTGGGAGTGCATTAGCTTGTATAGGTTTTAAAATGATTTCAGATGCAATCAGTACCAAAGACACATAGGGTTTTATAGATGCAAATCATCACCTTTTCTATGCAGATTTTGAAACGTAGGCTTAATGTGCTCTGTGTGACTCACACTTCTGAGCAGGTGTGCTGCTGGAAAGAGTTAGCTTCCAGGTGGCCAATTAAGAATCGTCCCATTTCAAGTAGCCCAGACTGTATCTATAACACTTTGGAGATCCTCAGAACTATTCTTCTGAGATAAGAGAACACCATTTTCCTGCTTAACAGAGTTGATAAAGAGGCCTTTGCTAGAGCTAACAGAGATTCTCAGCAGAAAAATTCACATATATTTTCTCAGTGAAAGGCATCTGGATTTTTCACACTTTATCATCTGTGTAGTGATTTATTGTGTCCTGAATACATTTTTGCATTTACAATGATACCTCAAAGTTATATTTAGACATTGCCAACAGAATCTAGTATTTACAATTTACTTGTTGATATGACGTATCCCAATTGATTTTTTTTTCATTTTTCTCGTTTTGGAAAAATCTTTAGGACTTTTTCTTTCTTTTGCATAATCGACCCCTCATATATAGAAAGTATGTCCTCCTCACCTGCACCTCAGAGAATTTCTAGCTTTATCCAGATCTCAATTTAAGTATTATTCAACTAGTCTGTTCCCAGTCTTCTTCTGTCTCAAATGAGTTCATATTTGTAAAGCACTTTGCACAGTGCCTGGTCTGTTTCTTTCCTTCATTTCCTCCCTCATTTGCTATCTTTACTCTTGAAACTCTTTTCAGTGTTTTGTAGATAAAGAGGTGATATATAGACAGGTAAAAAGATAATAGATAGATATTATATATATATGTGTACATTATACATGTATGTACACATAATATTTCAAAACTGGGTAAATATTGAATCTATCCAATAGAGTATCCAATAGAATATTCAATAGAATATCCAAAAGAACTTACGTTCCTTGAGAGTGGTTTCAGTTTTTATTTTTATATGCCCCATATCTAGGCCAATTATGAAACCTTCTACATAATGAGTATTTAAGTATTTAATTTAAATGAATAATCAAAAGCAAATTTATTTAAGAATAAAAAACCAAATTATTTGGAATAGTACCATTAATGATATTTTCTCATTTTTATGATTCACACTCACATCTGTTGGCTTATAAGCTCCCATTTTTTCCCCTTTTCTTTCTTTTCATTGGCAGTAGAAGTAAATTAGCTTTGTTTTCCTGGCACAATTAGTTGTAAGTAATTCATTTTCATTCTGCTGAAAACTGAAGGACAAATCAGTGATAACAGAATCAAGCATTTGGGGAGTCAGCTATGATTTGTGTCTGGTAGTAATTTGTCATGTAAATGGTATCTGTTTTGTTTTATGGAAATTTGGAAACAGCTTTCTGCATGATTGAAGTCTTTGTCAGGAAAGCCTTTCTTCAACATGTAACAAACATATCTTAACTGTAAGGGGAGGGCATAATGACAAAAATGATAAAAACTACCAAGTTGTATGTATTACTGACTTGGATCCAAATTTTAATCAATTTATTTATATGACTCTTCTAAATGACATATGGTTTAAAATAATAAATTTTCTGTAGATTAAAAAAACAAAACTGACATGGTAGGTGGTACTTTTCAAATTTTAGATATTCAGAAATGACTTTAGCTATAAATATAAGAAATTCAAAGAAACACAGAGATATGTATTTGAATTAAAGGATGAAATAAGTAGAGCTAGTAAAATTTTACAAGCAGTGGTAACAATAATGTAAATAAGAAAGAAAATAGAAGGGAAAATATAGTGTAATTATATTTGTGTACTCTAAAGTCTAGACTAATTGACTCTTTTTTTTTTTTCTTTTCCTTACAAGCAACATTTTATCGCTCATGATTGAATTCACTGCTCCCCATTCCCGGAATACATTCTTTTTTTTCTCAACTCTGACTCACAGAATATCATGCTTCCTGCAACATTTTAAAAAATAATATTTTTCTAAATAGCTCCAACTGCTAATGTCCTCTCTCCCTCTGTAATTACTTCGTATTTTATTGCTTTGTTTTTATTTTGTAGTATATATGTACTGGCATGTACATATAGGCATGTATATATATATATATATATATATATATATATATATATATATATATATATATATATATATATATATATGCCGTGTCCCTCTCCCAATAGAATATAACATTCTACCTAAAGGTAGAATTAGTTAATTACTTTTTAATAATAATCTTTTAAAATATTTCCAAATTCTCTCCTTTGCTTCTGTCCTTCCCTCATACACTGAGAAGACAGGTAATGCCATGGTGAAAGCTCACAAATATTTCCATATCAGTAATGATGAACAAAAAGGAAAAGGAACAAAGCAGGTTGAAATATCATGCTTAAATCTGAGATCATAATTCATCAGTGTTGTAGAGGTAGAGAGCATTTCTCAAAAGTCATTTGGAATTGTCTGGCATCATTGTATTGATAAGAGTAGTAAAGTCTTTCACCACGGATCATCCTTACAATATTGTTGTTACCATGTGCAATGTTCTCCTGGTTCTCCTCATTTCACTTGACATAAGTTCATGTCTTCCTAGGTTTTTTTTTCTCTAAAACCATACTAATCTTCATTTCTTATAGTATAATATTATCCCATAACAATCATAAGCCATATCTTGGTCAAATAGTTATTATTTTTTACAAATTTGTCTCAGTTCCTTATATATTTGAGAAATGAGAAACAATTTATTTTTTTTCTCATTTTCCTAGTTTGCTTCTAATTTTTGCTTCCTTAGTTTTATTTATGCAAATACTTCTGTGTATAGAAGTCCTTTTCCCCTACTTACTTTGATCTCTCTAGGGTACAGACCTACTAGTGGAATTGCTGAGTGAAAAAGCATTTAGATTCATAGGCCTTTAGTCATAGTTCCAAACTCTTTTTCACAACGATTGGGACCACTTCATAACTCCACCAACAGTGCATAAATGCACCAATTTTTCTATCTCTTCTTCATTATTTGTTGTTTTCCTTTTCTGTCATGTTAGTCATTCTGGCAGTTGTGAGGGGGTGTAGCAGAGTTATGTCTTAACAGTAGAGTTGTGTCCTAACAGCAGAGTTTTAGAGCATTTTTACATGATTAGGATTTCTTCTTCTGAAAATTGCCTATTCATACCTTTTGACCATTTATTAATTAGGGAAAGAATTGTACCTTTATAAATTTGACTAAGTTCAAATATATGTGAAATGAGGCTTTTATTAGACAAACTTGCTATACTTTTTCCCCAATTCTCAGTTTTCTTTCTTATCTTGGCTGCATTGGTTTTGCTTGTGCAACAAGTTTTTAACTTAATGCATCAAAATTATCCATTTTATTTCCCACAGTCCACTCTATCTCATGCTTGGTCAAAATTCTTCCCTTATTCATAGATCTGACAGGCAAAATTTTTTATTGCTTCCCTAATTTGCTTATGATATCACTCTTTCTGTGTAAATCATGTACCCATTTTGACTTTTTTGGTATGCAGTGTGATGTTTGTCTATACTTAGTTTCTGCCAATTTGCTCTGTATTTTTCCCAGAAATTTTTGGAATAAAAGGTCCTTGAGAGTGAATAGGTTTTCCTTGTTTGTTTGATTGTTTTTGCATTCGCAACTAGCAGTGCTCTTGGCACATAATTAGCCTTCAATAGAGTTATTAATTGAGGAATTCATCAGTTATCCTATTCACTTTTGTCTCCAGGGTAAGAGATGATGAAAAATATCACCTTCCTTTCATTGAAAAGAAAGGGGAATTTATAACTAAGATGGTTGCTATAGCAAAGGCAGATGGGATACTTACCTACAAATCATGTCACCAGACCGAATTAATCAAAAAAATAGAGAAATCATATATTTTCTTCCATTCAAGAAATGAAATAAAAGATATCAGAGAAAGAAATCTGGGTGCAAATAATGCCAATGCCACAATATACAAAGAAATCTTCAGTTTCCCAGTCAGACTGAAGAAATATGTATGATGCAAATTTAAGAGTCTAGAGTCAGGGGAGAATAATACTATAACAAATGCAAGCAGAGACTTGAGAGGAAAAAAAAAATGTTTCCTACCCTTTGCATGACTACTACATGAATATTTAGATGAAATAAAGCAAGCATTAAAAAGGAACTAAAAATTCTGAAAGAAAATAACTGGAAGGATAATAAATCACTTAAGCAGAAAGTGGGAAATGTTACTGAAGTAATGAACTCCATGAAAACTATGAGAGATCAAACAGAAATCAATGACTGCATGAGACAGAAATAAAAATTAAATCAAAAGCAAATGTCTGAAAAAATAGGAAAAATGTGATATCTCCCATATCAGAAATTAATGATCAATAAAATAGGTTAAGATTATTTAAGAATCATTGGATTCCCTGAAAATCATAAAAAAGCCTAGAATCTATATTTCAAGAATGTATGAATTAAAACTACTAAATTCATTACAAGCATAAGGCAAAGGGAAAATGAAATGATTCTACCTATCTCCTGAAAGAAATTTCAAAAAGATACATCCAAGGAACTCCACAGTCCAAATCCAAACATTTCATTTCAAAGGGGAAAAAAATGCTACAAAGGTCCACAAAGAAGCAATTCAAGTATCAAGGAGGCAGAGACAAGATCACAATGACCTGGAAGTTTCTATTATAAATAAGAGGATATCTTGATATTCAAGTAGGAAGAAAGAAACAGTTCTCAGTCTCAAGGAGCTTAACTTCTAATGGAGCAAATGTGTACTAAATAGAGGCATCTTGTAGTAAATAGGAACACTTTGTATTGATAAATTCAAATACAAAGGGAAATACAATTTCAGGTGATCATGATACAGTTTTATGCAGAAGATGGTCTTTAAGCTACTTATTAAAGGAAGAGAGTAACTTTATAGGGCAGAAACAAAAAGTAAGGTCATTCTCGCCATGTGGAATGGCCAATGCAAAGGCACAAAGATGGAGGCTGTGTCATATATGAGGAACAGTGAAAAAGGCAGATTTTCTGAATTTTAGCATGCCAGAAAGGCAAAACTATCCAAAGAAGCTGGAAAGACTTTGGAGCCAAATTGTATAGGGATTTGAAATTTAAACAGGAATTTAGATTTTATCCCAGTGACAATAGCCAATAATTTGATTGCATAGTGGACATCAAACGATCAGATATATGGGAGGGGGGGTTAACAACTGGTTGGACTAGAGTATACAGAGAGTGCAGAAAAAAAAAAAAGGTTGAATGTTATACATTAAAAAGTTAGAAATGTCAAGATTTGGCAAGAAATTGCTCATGAATATATAGGAGAGTGAAGAGTCTAGTAGAAATGATTAAGTTATGAAAATGGGAGTAAAGGGAAGGAAAATAATATGTTTGATGTTTTGAGTTTAAGATGTTTTCTAGAACATCTAGTTTGAGTTGTCCAAAAGTTATCAAGATTAATATAACACTGACATACCAATGACCTTCACTAGTGTTATAAAGGTTATATTGTTGACATAGAAGACAGATTCCTATACTGTTGATGATATTAGGGCCCCAAATACTATTGTACTTCATTAATTTGATACACTATTTCTAATAGGTCTCCCTATCCCCATGAATGATGGGGGAGTGGATGAAGAGTTCCAATGGTCCATGCTGTGGTACATAGCTAAATTAACATCCTATTGAGTTACTCAAAGATGGCACCTATCTCAGACAGAAATGGCAGATGGATACTTAACAGGGCAATGAGGGAGGGCAGATTTTGAGATGATGTCTATAACCTCAAGGAACTTGGTGCAAATCATCGTCATACCTTTCACACCTTTATTCTCTCAGGGATGCCCTAGGATTTTGGATCATAAAGCACCATTATCTCACAGAATCAGAATTTCAAGTGACTTAAACTCCATTAGAAATGTAAATATGCATAGTTTCAGTTATCTGTAGCATAATACAGTGCAAACATATCTCTGTGTCTTTAGTGGCACAAAACCCATCATCATGGTTGAGTATTCATTTCGGAAGCATCTGTGCCAGTCATGCAACAACATTTCAAGACAACTGACCAGCACTAAAATGGTTCATTACTTATGAAAGTAACTAAAGCAAAGCCATCAACACATTCTAACTATGTGATTTATGGGTATATGTTGACAAGAATCATGGAGGATAAGCAATCAAAATGTTGCAATCCTTATGGATGGAGGAGATCATGATTCTAGGGAAGTGACAAAAGTAAACATCTTAAAAATATACTGGGAATTTTTGTGAAACAAGATGATGATGATGACGATGATGATGATAGCATTTGTAGAGCACTTTAAGGTTTCCAAAATAGTTTAGATATATTATTTCATTTGAACTCACAAATAATTCTATGACATAGGTTTCATTATCTTCATTTTATAGATGAGATTAAGAAAGCTAGATAACTAAGGTATCTGAGACAGAATTTGAATGCATTTCTCCCTGCCTCCAATCTTTTACTTTATGTCCTTAACAAACTAGTTGACAAAAGAAAATTTAACAGTACCATGTTAAAATAGAGATCACCTAGATAATTTTCTGGATAACTATGAAAGAAAATTCTCATCCATATATTATCAAAAAAAAATTTTTTAAAGAATATATAATTTCACTTATATTAGAATTTTCTTTACCAAAGAAGAACCAATCTTAGTTGAGTTTCAGAGAAATTAGGAAAGTCAGAGAAATTCACCATACTTTCTCATCCTCCCTCCTGAGCTAGCAAACACACACACACACACACACACACACACACATGCATACACACATGCACAAACACACACACACACACACACACACACACACTTCAAAAATTCAATAGCAAATTTTAGTCCAGCACAAGGGTTGCTAACCTGAGGACTGTGAGCATTTTTTAAAAGTTATACAATGACCATATTTCAACATTATAGATTTCCTTTGTAGTTCTACATATTTATTTAATGCATTTAAAATATTATTCTAATAAGGGCTTCATAAGTTTCACCAGATTGTCGATGGGGTCTACGGTAAAAGAAAAAGGTGAAGAATTCCTGTTCTAGCAGGTGCCATATTCCGACAGAATCCTAAACTATTGGAAGCTGCCTTAATTTCCTACTTACTGTAAAGCCAAATTTATTCTGTATTGTAAATCATATTGAAACATAAGATTTTGTCTTTAAAAAATTTCACATGGTCGACATATTTATAATCTTTCCCTAATCAGTTTTCAGAAATACATTCTAAATCTGTTTTATTAAACACTGTAGAACATGGGAAAATTTGTATTTTAAATTAATTATTCATTGGAGAGTAATTTTGGACCTGTTGTTACATAACTCTGGAAGACAAATGATTTTTATTTCTGCAACCTTTTTTTCTGTTTTCATGTCTGTTACACTCTGATTTCTTTAGATCACCCTAGCTATGACTGTCTATATGTTTCTTTCTTTTACTCCTCCTTTCACTGCCAGCAACATTTTAGTACTCTTTACATTCCAGGATCCCATTGTCTCATGACCAAACCACTCTGAATCTGTTGTTGCTTTCCATGTCATTGCTATGCCAACATCTTAGAATTGATTTACTGGCTATGAAGCTTCTCAGCTGTCACACACACACTCCCTTCAGAGAAAAATAAATGCAAAACAGGAGCAGTAAATGCTACTGTGGGACTCAAGAGCTCCCATAGTGCAAGGCCCCATGGGCCATCATGTTTTAAAATGATACCACATACATATGTGTGCACATGGAGAGTAAAAAGTAATATTTATTACTTTAAGTTCAGAGTTTGTACAGCATTTGGCAGACATTCACTCATCTCTCACTGACACGTAGATTTACATCACTACTATCTTTATTTTGATGAGAAAATTGAACTATGTTCAAATGTACTGCATACATTATACTGCAAATTCGATTCATTAACATTCATATGCGATATAGATTAGAGTTGAAATTACAGTGAGGCAATGGGGTTTTGCACCAGGGCATTGGAATTTATGCCGTGCTGATAGAACACAGTCCAGCACCATAGAAACAACAACTGAGCTTAGGCTCTGGTTAGCAAGAATAAGTAAAATGTGATGTGTACTTCAAGATGGGCATCTCTTAGCTCTGGTAGATATCTTCCATGTTAATTACTATCTTTGCCAGTCCTATCAAGCCTTAAATGTTTGTTAAATTGTATGTATATGCACGTGCTCTCCCATTTCATCACTTGGAAAAAATATAAAACAAACAGAGCCAAGATGGCAGAGTAAAGGCAGACACTAGCTGAGCTCTCCCCATCACCCCTCCCAATGCCTTTAGAAATGATTCTAAACCAATTCTAAAGCAGGAGAACCCATAAAAAGACAGAGTGAAACAAATTTCCAATCCAAGACAACTTGGAAGGTAGGTATGAAAGGTCTGTTGCAGCAGGAGGAGAGCTACAATCCAGCACAGGTTGCCACAATGCAACCCCAGCCACAGCAAACAAGAAACAGGTCTTGGGAGTGATTGAATCAGCAGCAGCAGTGGCAGGGACTGAATTCAGAGCTCTTAGCCCAAAGAGAGAAAGGAGGCCAACCAATGGACCAGAAAGAGATTACAGGGATCTTTTTGCAACTACTGAGGAAGGACTCTGTTGTTTTGCTCAGATCCAGATTGCAGTCCTGGGTGATAGTTCCAGGACAAGGAGGAGCACTATCATAGTTGAACTTAAAGTCACTGTGGAGGGAGGAACATCCTCACAGTTCTAGGGCAGAAAAGAGTGCTTGTGCTGACTCACAGACAAAAACACAGACCAGAAGTGCTCTCCTTAGATTATACACCTTAAAAGAACTGAAAACTTACCGGTCCCTAGAAGTATCTCTAAAAACAGCTGCATAAAACCCCTGAACCTTGGTATAGTTCAGCCTCCACCCTGGAAGGAGATCTTTTCTCTAACAATGAGTTAAAAGTCAAGTAACAGGCTGGGAAAATGAGAAAAAAATGGGGGAAAGACCTTCTAATTAAAGAAAGTTACTGTGGTGACAGAGAAGATCAAAACATACACTCAAAAGAAAACAACACAATCAAAGCTCTTACATTCAAAGCCTCCAAGTAAAATATGAATTGATCTCAGGCAATGGAAGAATTCACAAAGGATTTTGAAAATCAGGTAAGAGAGGGAAAGGAAAAATTGGGAATAGAAATTATAATGATGCAAGGAAAAAATGAAAAATGGATCAACAACTTGAGAAAGGAGACATACACACAACACTAAAGAAAATAATACTTACAAACATACTAGACCAAATGGTAAAAGTTCCAGAAAGTCAACGAGATGAACATTTTAAAAGCAAAATTGGCCAAGTGGAGAAGGGACTCCAAAAGTTCACTGAAGAAAAGAATTTCTTAAAAATTAGAATGGAACAAATGGAAGCTAATGACAAATCAAGAAACAATAAAACAAAACCATTGACAAACAAAACTAATGACAAATCAAGAAACAATAAAACAAAATCAAAAGAATGAAAAAGTAGAAGAAAATGTAGAATATCTCATTGGAGAAACAACTGACAAAAAACAAAAGGATAAAAAAAAAAATAGAAGCCTATGTGAGATATTTTGCTGGGGGAAAGAACTGACCTGAAAAATAGATTCAGGAGAGAAGATTTAAAAATTATGGAACTATTTGAAAGGCATGATCAAAAATGGACCCTAGACAACATCTTTCAGGAAATTATCAAGGAAAACTGCCCTGATATTTTATAACCAGAGGGTAAAATAGAAATTGAAAGAATCTACCATTCACCTCCTGAGATTCCAAAATGAAAATCCCCAGGAATATTATAAGCAAATTTCAGAGTTCCCAAGTCAAGGAGAAAATACTGCAAGCAGCCAGAAAGAAACAGTTCACATTTCATGGAGCCACAGTCAGGATAGCACAAGATTTAGCAGTTTCTAAATTAAAGGATCACATGACTTGATATTAGAGAGGTCAAAGGAGCTAAGATTAAAATCAAGCATCACCTAACCAGCAAAACTGAGCATAATCCATCAGGAGGAAATATCAAAATCTAGTGAGATAGAGGGTTGACAAACATTCCTGGTGAAAGGACCAGAGCTGAATACAAATTTTGTTTTTCAAGTACAAGACTCAAAAGAAACAAGGTTAACAGGAAAGGAAAATCATAAGGGACTTAATAAGGTTAAACTGTTTACATTCCTACATGTGAAGATTATATTTGTAACTCAAAAGATCTTTCTCACCATTCGGGTAGTTAGAAAGATTATGTATAGACAGAGGTCACAGATGTGAGTTGACTGTGAAGGGATGATATTAAAAAATAAAATTAAGGGGTGGGAAAAGAATATACTTGGAGGAAGAGAAAGGGAGAGGTAGAATGGGCAAATTATTTCACACTGAGGAGGCAAGAAAAAGCTTTTACAGTAAACATGAAGGTGGTGGAAGGTAAGGAGGGGTGAGTAAAACTCATCAGTATTGGCTCAAAGAAAGAATATCATACACACTCAATTGGATATAGAAATCTATCTTATTTACCCTATAGGAAAGTAGAAGAGAAAGGGGATAAGGGTAATGGGGTGACAGAAAGGAGGGCAAAGTGGTGGGAGAGGGTAGTCAGAAGAAAAACACTTTTGAGGAGGTGCAGGGTAAAAGGAGAGAGATAATAGAATAAATAGGCTGGAAGGAAAGACTGTAAATGAAAAAATCAATGCAAGTTTCTCTAATAAAGCCCTCATTACTCAAACATGTAGAAAACTGAGAAAAAAAATTGTAAAAAAAAAATAAGATTCATTCCCCAGTTGATAAATGATCAACAAGGGTGGAGGGAATGTGGGAAAAAATGAAATTTTTAATGCGCCATTATTAGAATTGTGAACAGATCCATCCAACCATTCTGTAGAGGAATTTGGAAATATAACCAAAGGACTATAAAACTATGCATACCCTTTGATCTAGCAATACCAACATTAAATCTGCATCCCAAAACAAAAAAAAGGAGAAAAAGAGAAAATACAAGAGAAAAAAGGAAAAGGACCTATATGTACAAAAATATAGCAACTCTTTTCTATGGTCAAAGAATGAGAAATTGAGTGGATACCCATTAATTAGGGAATGGCTCAACAAGTTGTGATATGTGATTATGATGGAGTATTATTGTACCATAAGAAATGAGGAGCCGGATGCTCTCAGAAAAAAACTTGGAAAGATTCGCATGAGCTGATACAAAGTGAAATGTACTGTGTACAAAGTAACCACAATAGTCTAAGTTTATCAGTTGTGAAGGACTTAGCTGCTCTCAGCAATACAATGTGATCCAAGACAACTCTGAAGGACTCATGATAAAAAATGTTATCCATCCTCTGAGAAAAAAAAAACAAAACAAACAACTGATGATGTCTTAATATAGATTGAATCATCCTTATTTTTTGCTTTATTTTTCTTGTGTATTTTTGTCTTTGTTTTCTTTCACAACATTACTATTAGGGATATGTTTTGCATGACAACACACGTATATAGAATTACTTCCCTTCTCAATGATGAGAGAGGAGGAAGGTAGAAAATTTGGCACACAAAATTTTAAAAACAAATGTTTTTCCAGGTAACTAGGGAAAATAAAATACTAAATAATTTTAGCTCTATAAAAAAGAGAATAAAAATTGTTTGTTATGAATATGTAAGCAAAACAAATTTCTTCGTTGGTTTTATCCAAATATGTACACACATAAACATACATGTTTTTGCTTATGGGTCATCTGTTTGACAAATTAAAATTTTAAAAATGCTGAAAAATTCTCCTGGCTGACTAGGAAGAAAGCTAGTTTCTTACCTTCATTAGCAGGTAGGTATATCTGCTCTCTTCCTTTTATTTTCTGTGTTGTCACTCTTCCAGTCTCCTAACTTCAGAATCATTGAGGGGTGGTAGACTTAGGCATGGAAACCAGAGTGTTAATAACCAAAGCTGCCAATAACTCAGTGATAGTCTAGGAGCAAAGACAAAATGTCTATCTGGCAAGGATAGATTGATTGAGAAATCTTATCAACAATAGTTAACAAAGAACAAGGAGTTTTCCATGTGAGGCATAAGACAAGAGAAAGAAACTCTTCAGTGGTTTGGTAAGTGTACTAAAGGGGGAAAAAAATAAGAAAGATGGAGTCACTATCTCCATAAGGTAGAGGAGAATCACGGGGAGGGGAGGGCAGGGGGGATACATGTGTAGAATTTGCTACATTTCAGAAGCCTAAAAATTATTTTGGCTAAATGCCAATGAAAACCTTGGCAAGTACATTTTTCTATGAAATATGATCAGTGAATGTTTCTGTAGCTCTAGTGGACTCTCACTCTCTTTCTCTTCATATATATGTATATATACACACACATGCATGCACACACATACATGCACACACAGGCACACACACATGCATACACACATATATATGTATATAGACATATATACACGCATATGTGTATATATACATATATATATATTTCTTGCTGAATGTATAATTATGCATCTTAAGTTCATAATCTCTATGTCAAGAGTTTTTTTTGTTGTTGTTTTTTTACCATTTTTCAGCTTTGGTTCTCTAGAATCAGAGTTGGTCATTGTGCTGAACAGAGCTCTGAAGTCTTTCAAAGTTGTATTGACATATAAATTGTACTGTCCTCTTCACTTTGCAATAGTTCATGTAAGGTTTTACATATCTCACAGAAACTATTCTTTTCATCTTTTCTTATGTCAAAATATTATGTCATTATACTCATATGTTATAATTTGTTAAGCCATTTCCTGAATTTGGGGCACCTCCTTAGTTTCCTTTTCTTTGCTACTACAAAAAGAGTTACTATAAATATTTTGCATATATGGATCATTTTCTTCTTTGATCTCTATTGAGTATCTGGATGAAGAGAAGTAGCACTGGGTAAAAAGGTATGTATATCTTAGCAACTTTTTAATTTGTAATTTCAAACTGTCTTCTGCAAAGGACAGACTGATTCACAGAACTACCAAAAGCACATTAAAGTACTCCCTGACCCTCCCTCCCTCCTCAGGTTTTTAATTATCCTTTTTGACCAACTTTGGCAATTCACTGGATCCAAGTTGGAGTCTGAGTTGCTCTTATTATTAGTGATTTGGAAAATTTTTTCAAAAAATGTTGCTAATGATGACTAATAATAGCTTTCTTCTATTAAATTTGATTTGGCTTTATTTCAGATTAGAGAAAGCAAAATTATTAATTATGGATTATATATAGATTCACATTTAGCTCAAGGTCAAGAGGTCAATTGAACTTTCCTTTTTATCATATTGAAAGCAACAGGTTTTTCAATTTTTAAAGTTATGCAATAAGATACTGGAAGATTTTTAGACTGTCCAAGTTATCACTATGAACAAAGACCTAAGATGGGGCTACATGGAAAGTAGATGTTGAAGAGGGGATATATTGAGAGGGTCAAAAGGTTTTCTTGTTAATGTGGAGCTGAGAAAAGGCACAAGCTTTAACAAGGAGCTAGAAAATGCCAGAAAAGCCTTAGGGCACAAGGACATCTTATCTCCTAAATTGGCTGCATTAATTAAAGTACTTTCCTAAATCCTAGAATATTATTTACACACCATGAAAATTTGGCTGATTCTTCACTTTTCTGTGGATCCTCAGCAACCTTGTCACTTTCCACTGCACTTCCACAAAAGTACTGATACATAATGAAACTGACTCCAGTGGTCATTGTGCTATGTGATTTAGGTTTTTACCATTTGCCTCAAGGCATCTCTACATTGAGGGCACTTTCTGGGTTGAAATTTAGAGTTATTCAGAGGGCCTCAGCTGAGGAAAAACCAAAAATTATAGGTATCATTAAAAGATAAGCAACAGAATAAATTTATGAGGACTGTAATGAGCTTTTAAAGAGACTGCTCCATTTATTATTTTTTTCTTTTTTGAATACTATTTTTAAATATTTTTCTCTTTAATTTTTTAAAAATATTTTAAATATTACTTTTTCTTTAAAAATTATTCATGAATTTTCATTCATATTATCATTGATGACTGTGGTATTTACATATCCTAATCAAAACTAGTTAAAGCAAAATGATCACTACATCAATGACAAAAAAGGGTTCCACATGCATCAAAACATTTTAACAGTAGAGAACAGGAAACAGTAAAATTTCATCAATTAACAATGGCTAAAAAACCGTAGTTCAAAAATATAATGTAATATTTTGTCCAAATTTTTAATTAGACAATTATGATGAAGACAGAGAATCATGAGAAGACTTATATGAATTTCTTGATGGTGATCTGATAAATATTTAACAAGCTCTTCCAAAAATACAAACGAAAAAATTTGGTTTTATCTACATTTTTAGTATTTTCTCCATCACTTTTTTAATCAATCAGTCATGACTTATGATGCTGGCTGATTTCTGAGATGTAAAGGTTTGCACTGAAAACTTAACAATAAATTTTACTGGAGCTGAGTCCTGTATACTCCCCTGAAGTTAATGCAAAGTGCTAGGAGCAGTCATAGAAAACAATATTCTGAATGATGACAAGAAGATGAAGAACATTAAAACAACTGAGGACATGTAAGTTTTGGATCAAAAAAGAAATATTAGAAGTCACCACAGCTTGCTTAATTGTACAGGTAGTGAACTATGGGGATGAAATATGGAATTTTAGACATTTTTATATGGTGGTTGGTTTTGCTGATTTTTTTTTTTTTGTTAAAAACAATGATTCCCTGGTAAAAAGAGAATAGTCAAAATCATAAGGAAATATAGGGCATGTAAAAACATGTGATATAAATATTAATCTACTTTTTCAAAATAAAATTATAGGAAGTGGAATTCAGAGTTGAAAGAGGCCATGAAGTAATTTTTCCTACATGATTAATCACCCCTTCTAAATCAGACATGACACTTAGTCATTAGGCCTCTGCTTGAAAGCCTTAAAGCAGGAGAACCCACTACCATTCAAGGTAGCCTCTTCTACTTTTAGATGGCTCAAATTGTTAGGCAGTTATTTCTTAACAGAGGGCTGAATTTACTTTTTGGTATTTCTATACACTCATCTTACTTGTATCTGAATTGGACCATTCTGAAACAATCTAAATTTCTTGTCCAGTTTGCAAACTGTCAAAAACCTAAAAAGTGCTTGTCATGTTCTATGTTCCCCAATCTCCACTAATGCAAGCTCAAAATTCAAAGTTCCTTCATCTCCCTCTCTTGAGGAATGATCTTGAGACCTTTCATCATTTTGGTTGCTTTCATGAGGTAACCATTCAGCTAATCAGCGAATCTGGGCATTTTCTCTGGTTGTCCCCCGTGTCTAGAATGCCCTGTTTCCTCTGCTCTAATGACTGACTTCCCTTTAAGTACACTAAAATTTAATCTCCTACAGAAAGTCTTCTCTGACCCTTCTTAGTACTAGTGCCTTCCCTCTGCTAAGTATTTTATATTGATTATGCATATAAATATATATACATATATGTATATACATATATGTGTATTTGTTTTCATATTGATTCCAACATTAGATTGTAAATTCCTTTAGGTCAGAAACTGTCTTTTGCTTCTTTTTGTATACCCATTGGTTAGCACAGGGCTAGACACATAGTAGATGCATAGTAATTGATTGATTACTCAATATTTTATTTTCCTGTGATATGATATCCCAAACTCAACATGACAGTGTCTCGGTGTGTTCTAATTAGAATAAAGTATGTTTATGGAAAGTGCTTGGCAAACCTAAAGCGCTTAATACACGTCGCATACAATCCTCATCATTATCTTCATATACAGAGATATATTTTGAGATGACTGATGAAAAGATAAAATGGCTTGTTTGGGGTTTTGTTCTGTTTTGTTTTTCTGGTACAATCAATGAATTCACTTTTGGCAGGATGGTAGATAAAAGGTAGGGGCAGCTGGGTGGTACAGTGGATAGAGTGCTGGGCCAGAAGTCAAGAAGAGGTATCTCCTTGAGTTTAAATCTGGCCTCAGACACTCACTAGCTTTGTGACCCTGGGCAAGTTGCTTGACGCTGTTTGCTTCAGTTTCCTCATCTGAAAAATGAACTAGAGAAGAAAATAGGAAACCACTTCAGTATCTTTGACAAAAAAACCCCAAAAGGGGCCACGAAGTGTTGGACATGACTGAAAAACCACTCAACAACAACAACAAAGAATCAAGTTGAAATAAAATAAAAATATATGAAGAAGCGATGTTGTTTAGTCACATGTATGTGATCCTTGCACATTAAACTATGCTCAAAACCTGTAGAATTCTTGTCAGTACTAATGATGAATTCTATTAATTATTGCAAATCAGGATTAGGAATAATAAGATTCTGGAAGACAGCCTCAATCTACCAGTACAAAATACAGCTCATCATAAATCAATTCTCATGAGCAGACTTAGAAAGGCTAGATGATGACATAATGTGTAATCATTATTTTGCTTGTTAAATAGGAAACTTAGAAATGTGATTGATTCTTCTCAAAATTTTGAATAAATTTCCAAAAATCCCTGTAACTGATATTTTCAACCATGCTATAATGATTTTATAAAGATAATCTTTACTTGAAAACCATTTTTCTGATGTTCCTATCCTTTAAATTTATTAATATGATACAATAATATTGGAGACGACATCTTATACAAAATCATGCTAGTTTTAAAGAGAAGGGCATAATGACTTAAATGTAGCTTTTACTACCTACAAGAATAAAAGAAAGTTTTAATCTGAGAGAATATGAAATGTAATCATGAGTGAGAAAATTGCATCAGACCTTTGTTAGTAGGAAATTTGTTCCAGTGACTCTGAGAATCAAAGCTAGAAATAGTATAGTTGGAAACTGTACCTGGTTTACATAGAATGCATAGAGAATATATTTGTCTCTGCTCTGACTTTGCTACAGTAATTTCATTTTCCCCCTGAGGTTATTATGAACCAAGAGAAGATTGGATGATAGGGTTATGAGTCATCACTGACAAGATTCTGCCTTGAATCGAAAATAATGGTGGACAAAAGCTTCTCAGGTAATTTAGTGTTTATGCCTGAAGGTTTATTCTGATCATCCTTCATCAGTCTGATAGCATCCCCAGCTAAACTCTCTTAGTAAACCATTTTCATAATTTTTGCTCCTGTCTGTGCTCGAATGTGACATTTGACCAAGTGAAAGATTTTTTCATTAACCTGAATGCCCCTTTCACTGGTAAAATTCCCAGCTATAACACTGAAAATGTTTGAGAATGATTTAACTATAACATATTCCTTAATATTCATATTCAATATGTAAAATATATGCAAAAAACAACTTTCTTCAATACCATGTAGAATAATAATCCTAATTTAGTTTCATAGGAGATCAAAGTTAATTAAACCTGAAAGCAGTGAAAAACAGTCATTGCATTTGATGAAAATATAAACAAAACCTTTCCATTGTTCTTATTGTCTTTTTTTTTCTGTTTGTAACTCTATCTTTGAAATTATTATCTAATGGATACTCTGGGACAAAATGAAGAGAAAGAGAACCAATAAACACATAATAGCTGCCTATAGCAATATATGAATTAACATTAAATATGTTTTCACTTTTCAGAAGTAAAAACTGAGACCCACAGGCCTGAGTTATTCAACTGCAGCCATGTTCTGCTATTTTTCAAATATTTTTATGCAAAACACTACTTGAAAGTATTAAACTATCTATATGTAGATTTCTGAATAGGCCAATGATCTTAAGTATAAACATATTTTTTGTTTTATTTTACTGAGGCAATTTTAATTTGCAAATAAATTAATGCATGTAGTATTATGAATATAGATTTATTTTTGCCAGTCTCAGTGCCAAGCTCAGAAGGAATGATGAAATTTCCTTGGTCATTTATGTAGATAATTCAAAAGTAGAAGGTGTAGGCTCTATTTTTCCTTCTCATAGGCTATTCAGTAAGAAAAAATAATTAGAAAATGAAGTAATCAGACGTCTGTTTATTACAAAGGATAAGCATGGTTAGTTTAAGTAAGACTTTAAATCTTGAATGTCGGTATACATGAATTAGTCACTAAGTCTGGTCCTAGGCTTGAAATGTAAGATGTTAGAATTTTCCACATCATGGATTTTAAAATTGGGCAAGATCCCTAGAGATGATCTACCCAACCACTTATCTTCCAGATAGAGAAAGTGTGCTCCTTTCAAAGCTAAGATAACATGGCACTGTGAATAGAGAACTGCACCAGGAGTCAGGAAGTCTTTGCTCAGTTCTATCTCAAACAGTACCTGTGTGACTCTGAGAAAATCACTTTACTTATCTGAGCTTCAGTCTCCTTAGAAGGAAAATGCATATCTCACTAAGTAGCTATGAGCCTCATATCAGATGATGTAAATATATATATATATATATGTATGTATGTATGTATGTAAACTGAAAAAAAAAACTGTGAAAATGTAAATATAACTCCACAAACGATGTTTTTATAATTACATTGTTAATAAAGATTAATTTTGCATACATGAGTTAGAAAAGTTGGATCTTCTGGAAGAGAGGTGCAGCAATTATATTTTGAAGGGAGGAAAATATGGTAACATAAGGGGTTGTGAAGAAAGGAAAACTTGTGGACTCATCCGCCTTGTTCCTTCAGGTACTTTGTCTTCAAAATGGAAGGCTTTATTAATCATTTCATTTCTCATACCAATCTTCTGAGGTAGCATCTTCATACTAAATCTGAGTGTCAAAAAATTTTAATTAATTTTGGTCTGTTTTATGTACTTAGAAAATAGGCATTTTTATAGAATCTCATTTTTAGGGCTTTAGTGGACATGTCTCAGGCATCTGGAAAATTCACTCTTTCAGAATACTGGATTCATCAATGATACTGGATAAATAAGGTTACTATGATATGAAGTATATTTAAGAATAAAGCATCATCAATTCACAAGTATATATTGAGGGGCTGCTAAGTATAAGAGTCCATGTTCTGTAATGACAATATCAAAATGGAAAAATTCTCTGTCATCAAGGAACTAACATTCCTTGAAAACACATACAAAGCAATCTAATGAGTGAGAGCATTAACAGTGAAGGACCTCAGGACATCATTACCATTAAAGTTAGGACATAATCTTGAAAGAGGCCTTGAAAGAAGTTAACACTTCTATGAGGTAGAGATGAGAATGGAGTGTACCCCATGTTTGAATAATACTGTATGGAATACAGTATATAGGAAATGATTAGTAGGATAGACTGGCAAATAGAACAGAAGGAGAGGTCACTGGGACTAGGATAGGGGCCTGCCCAATGTAATGAAAGATAACACCAGTTGTGGACCTTAAAAGTGCATCAGCAACAGAATTAACAACAAAATCAAAGACGGATATGGTAAAAGAGTTAGATACCTGGTCAGAAAGAAATTACTGAGGGCCATTTTAAGGGTTCTGGGTGTAGGGTCCAGCTCCAATTGGAAAATCAATTGCGCATTTCTCAATAGTGGGCTTCAGTTCCTGGTCAGAGAGGAGAAAGACTACAGGAATTCTAGTTCCTGGTTGCAATTCCAAATATAAATGGTAGCACTGGCAATCAGAAAGGAGCAGGGTTCCTTCCTGGGTAAGAACCAGAACGCAGACCAGGAAAACAGTGACCACAACTCTCAGTAGATCATACTACCTTGGAAGCATAGAAAATTTACAGACTCCCAGAACTAGCAAAGCAAAACAAAACAAAAACAAAAACAAACAAAAAATCCTGCAGTTATGGACAGTGACCCCTTCCACCCAAGTGAGCAGAGCACAACTTTAAGGCAAAGGATAAATTTAAGAAATAAGCTTAAATGAGAAAACAAAAGAATCTGATAATAAAAAGCTACTAGAGTGACACAAACTCAGGAGAAGAGAATGATGTGAAAAATCAACAAGCAAAGCAACAAAGAAATACGTAGCCCAACAATAATTCCTAGAAGAACCAAACAAAGTGAGAAAATAAGGTAAAATGATTTTAAAAATTACAGAACAGTAGTTGAGGAAAAAAATTGGTGAAATGAGAGGATCGTGAGATATATAAAGATAATTAACAGCTTAATAAAAGAGGCACAAAAAATTGAAGAAAATAATTACTTAAAAGGCAGAATTGATTAAATGGAAGCTAATGATTCCATAAAGACTGCAAGAAATAATAAAGTAAAGTCAAAAGAACAAAAAGTAGAAGAAAATGTTAGCTCTCTCATAGGGAAAAAAAAAACATACTGAAAATAGTTTGAAGAGAGATATCTTAAGAATTATTGAACAAAGCCATGATTAAAGAAAGAACCTAGACATCATATTTCAGGAAATTAACAACAAAAACTCCCTAGATATCTTAGATCCAGAGAGTGAAATAGAAATTGAAAGAATGTACTGATCACCCGATAAAAGAGATCCCAAAATAAAAATGCAAAGAAATATTATAACCAAATTTCAGAACTTCCAAATCAAGGACAAAATATTGTGAACAGCCAAGAAAGAAACAAAACAAAACATTCAAATACTGTGAGATCACAGTCAGAATCACACAGGGTTTAGGAACTGCTAGAATATAAGAACAGAAGGTTTGATACATGGTATTCTAGAAGGCAAAGGATTTCATCCAAGATAACCTACCAAGAAAAACTGAATATTATAATATGAGAAAGAATGGACATTGAATGAAACATAAGACTTCCAGGCTTTCCTAAAGAAAAGATCTTAATTGAATACAAAATCTAACATTCAAGCGCAAAACTGGACAGGTATAAGACCATTATGTGTTAAACCTAATAAAATACATAACATATGTTTTTTTTTTTTTTTTAAAAAGAATATGTTGGTAACTGCGTAGAGGATTGTGATGGCAATCAAATTAAGATCTTTTGCTGTTTTTGTTTTACTAAAAGTGCCTCTGATTGAATAACGTGATTAAAGAAGATCTTTCCACCCACTGATGGGCCTGCTTATTGTGGGAAACTTGAATAAGGCAGCTGTTTTGTAGGAGGGTTAAAAATACCTTTTGTTTTTTCCACTGAGGCACTGAGTCAGAGGGTTATGCCCTCTGGCTCTAAAATGTGTATAAATACTCTGAGAGTGAAGTTTTACTTTGGGGCTTAGTTTTTGTAAGAAGGTTTGAGTACCAGAGGAAGGCTCTGGGAAGCTGCTTTAAGGAGCCCCTCAGTTTTGAAAACTCATATGTCAGTATTTCCCTCTCTGGTAACTACGGTCAGACATTGGGGTCCAACTGTCTGCTGAATTCAGCCATAGGAAGCCATGTCTGTTGATCTTTAATTTCTCTGTATTTTCTTTGAAGTTCAGTGTGTGGACTCCTCTGAATTAGGTGAATGATACATGTGCTTGATTAAAATGATTGTTAACCCCTCAAAAGTTACCTTTCCTTTCATGAATGCAGATCTAAGAACCTGTGATACCCCTCTGTATGTTGAGGTGCTTGCTGTTACAAGGATTAATTGGCAAGAAGGTAACCTGGAATTTCTGAATCCAATCAGAAGATGATTAAAATAGTACAGCCAAGAGTTAATAGAATACTGCTCACGGATGATCAACATAAAAATAGAAAAGAATAGTTATGAGACATATAGTGGAGGAAAAATTCACAAGAGTTGGCATCTGCCTAGATGGGGCAGAAGGACATAGTGATGAAGACAGAAGGGTTAAGTTTGATTCCGAGTTTGTTAAAATGAACGACTAAAAGGATAATGAAGGCCTTGATAGAAGGAGAGACATTTGGAGGAGGAGTGGCCTTATAGAGTAAAGATAATAGATGTCATTATTATGCCATCTTTAGAATTCATGCAGCATTACTGTGAAATAAATGGGACAGTTATAGCAAGTTGTTTTTTACATTTCAGTAACTGAAGTCCCATATATGGCTATTCAAGAGTACTTGACTTATTTCTGCATCCTCCTGAGTTGTGTTAGAGTGAAGTGTTACCGTCTTTCTGCCAAGGAGTTTTAGAAATGAGAACGGAGAATGAGAACTGGAAGAGACCTCAGAGGTCATTAAGAAAGAAGTTGAAAGTAATTTTAGTGATTATTTATGTATGCACACAACATTGCTGAATACCAACTGGGATAGGGCAGGATCTATTATTATTATAGGGAATTCTCAAATAAGAAAACTTGCATCAAAGCAGGTAAGTATCTTCTTTGAAACTTCTTAAAAATATCTTAGAACAGCAAAGGAATAAGTGACTTTCCCAAGATAGAACGTAGTATGTGTCAGAGGTGAGACTTGACCTCAAACCTTACTACCTTGAAGCAAGTTCTTTGTGTACTGTGCTATCCTGCCTCTTAAAGATAACATATTACTTAATTTGGGACATATTCAGGAAAATAACATGATTATTTTTATATCTCTCATAGGGGATGACTAGCAGTCTGCATGTTTTACTTTTCTTCAATCTGGAAAATATTATATCTCGTGTAGAAAAGATATACAAGCAAAACAGAAACAAATATGTTATATATTTCCAAACTCTCAGTTCTTCTATCAAAAGGAAAAGTGTTGGATAATGCCAAAAATTATTCTTTAAATATTTGTCCTGATGAAAGTAGTGACAAAAAGGAAATAGATGCTCTTCCTCCTCCTCTTACTTCTCGAGGACAAGGGAGATTTTAGGTAGTGATAAATGTGCTTCTAATTCATTAGGTTTAGGAATATTTAAAAATCTTTTTTTAATAGATCAATATCATAAGAACTAAAAGAAAAAGAGATTTTTATCACAAAATCTGAGAGATTTTTAAAGTTGCATCTATTTTTGCCCCTAACAGTTAATATTCTACTATTTACATTTTTGTGGCAAGATATTTTAATGAATTTCTCTGACCAAGTTATTTTGAAACTTTCATCCATTATAGAAGAGAAAAGTAACTTTGTGGGTTATAGAAGCATAGGTTTAAAATTCAGTAGCAGTTCTAATATGGAGAGGGAGGGGAACCCAAACTTCTCTCAAGTCCTTCCATTCTTCTGCATTATTTTCAACATTATACTTTCATCAGGAGATGCCTCTACAGTTGAAAGGCATTTTATGATCCATGGGAAATTCTCTCGACCATAGCAGACATATAAATGGATAGAAGTTATTTAAAGGTAGAATTTGGAAGTACAAAGATGCTGGCAGCATTTTAAATCATACAGAATTAATTCATAATTCATTGGCCCCTTGGTGTGAATTGAGTATTATTTACAAAACAGCAAAGAAAATACTTATAAGGTTAGCAGTGGGAAAAAGGAGGAATGTCAAAACCTGAGCTTTCTCACTGAGAAAGGAGTGGTTAATATTCATTGCTAACTTCTAAGGGAGCATTTTTAGAGGGAATTACAACAATATAAACCTTAATTTTTAAAATATTAAACTCATAGATATCTATTGGACAAAGGTTGAGTTTAGATGTCCAGATAGTGGTTCTAAATACATTTATAATACATAAATACATTTTGATGGGTTTTTTTGCTTGTGTTCTGTTTTTGAAAAATCTTTCCCTGAGTCATAAACATTAGTGAAAATATAGAAAAGCAATCCAAAAGAAGTAGAGCGATACAAATTAGTGGATGAAATATTATAGGAATAATTATTCCAATAAAAATGAGTATTATGTCTTTGTTTATGGATATTCACAGCTTTAAGAAGAAAACACAGCAGTCTCTATCACAATTGAAAGAATATTTGAAAAATGAAGTTGAATGCTGTATCATTATAATAATCCATCTAGTTCCTAAAAGAGATGAGAATATGAAACTTTACCCTTTTTGTTTTGAAGAGGGGTCATGCTATTGGAAGGATATGAGTGTAAAATATGGCATATAGCAGATCAAATAGTAGATTATCTAAATTACTTTAAAAAATATTTCTTACAAGGGATGACTTCATGGGCAGAGAAAGAGCAATATATTCAGGCATGATTATTATAAAAAATAGAATATATCAATGTTTATTAAAAACAGTATAGAAAATACACTATGGAAGAAAGACCCTAGGGTTAAGAGATGTATTCAGGTCATAGCTCTGCAATTAATAGCAGGGTGACCCTTGCCAAGTCATTTAATTTCTCTGAGTCTCAATACATTGTTTAAAAAAAAATCTAGTTACTGTATGACTTGCAAAAATTCTTGAGAAACATCAAATGTGATTAGAAAAATAATTGAAAAATTAGAATTCTGACAGTTCATTCTATTTTGAAAATATTCAGAATTAACTAGAAAACAAATATATATCAAGTAGTATGTGTGGATGAATTTTATTAAAGCATTCTGTTATTTCAAGTTAGTAAGATCACATTTTTACAAAATTGTTTTAGATCCCGTTTTTGTTCCTCTGAGAATATTAAATAAAATCCTCTGAAATAAATAGCATCTGTTTCAGGCAGGCAATGGGAAATGAGAATGTGTTTTTGGTTGTGTTTGCTTTTCTTTTAATGCTATTTCAAACTTGTTTTTATGGGTGAATAACCAGAAATGGAAATGTATTATGGTCTAAAGAAAAGTAAGTATTCACTTCCTACCTATAAAATAAATGTTGACAACACTGACCACTGAACAACCTATTTAGATACTCTAAACTGTTGATGTTTTTCATTAATGATTTTGCAATCCCCACAATATTATCACTGAAGTTCTGCTAATTATCATATAAATAATTGGGGCCACACCTCCTGCCCTTTCTAGCTTTATGATCCTGAAGCATGTTTTTAGAGCTGTACTATATTATGGAATCCTAAAAGTGTCCCAGAATAGATGACGATTCTCTATAAATTATAATTCAGTAGGTTGATACACATTTTCCAAAGCGAAATGACATTATCAAATCTCTTCCAACTTGGATGCTGTATGGTTCATTATTAATCTATCAATTTATTTTACTGTTCAAATACTCCTGAGCATTAGATTCCAAATTTCCTTTGTCAATAGTTTAGAATAATGTTTATCCTACAGATGGATAGATAAATAGAGAGATAGACAGATATCCACATATACATATATGAACAGACAGAGAGAGAAGGAGAGATGAGAGGACAAAGAGAAAGAGATTTCTGCTATAACAAGGAAAAACTCCCTGCCCTAAAAGAATTATTCTACTGTAAAGGGACACAAATACACTTAGAAAAATCAGAAGTGCGGAGGGAAAAGATTCCTAACCCTTAGATAAATGAGAGAAATGTCCTTGGAAGAAAAAATTATGACAGCTTTGCAAAAGTCTTGAAGTATCAAAAATAGAAAAGAGTCCACTAAGGAATGACATATAATTGCGTGGAAGTGGGAGACAGAATAGCAAGACAAAAAGAACCTCAAGCCACTAAATAGAATTTGGAATTGATGTCACTCTATCTGCACTTTCAAATTTTTATCTTGAAGCAAGAGAATAGTAACTCATTAGGCGGATTAATCTATAACAAGGAGAAACTATTCTTTTTAATTAAAAAAAAAGTTTGAGATTTAATAGAATTTCTTTTTCTAAGTATTTCAGTTTAAGTGCTTTCTTCCTCCTTCTCCTAGTTGTCTTCAATCTATTCATCAATAAGAATCAATTAATTGCTGTCCTCCTCCTTTTCCTCCTCCTAGCTGTCTTCAGTGTATTAATCAATCAAAAAGAGTCACTAAGTACCTACTATGAAGTAGGTGTTATGGATATAAACATAAATGTGATATAGTCTCTACCATCCAAGAGCTTTTATTTTACTAGAGAATTCTGTATATCTGATAGATAGATAGATAGATAGATAGATAGATAGACAGACAGACAGACAGACAGACAGACAGACAGACAGACAGACAGACAGACAGATAGATAGATAGATAGATAGATAGATAGATAGATAGATAGATAGATAGATAGATAGATAGACAGACAGATAGATAGATAGGTAGATGGACGGACGGACGGATGGTTGGACGGATGGACAGGCAGGCAGGCAGACAGACAGATAGGTAGATAGATAGATATGTATGTATCTATAATGTGTATGTTTATATGTGTGTATGTATATAGATATACATACATACATATCCACATATATATACACACATACTACACATATATATATATGCACACATGTATATACTTATACATACATATTTATATATACTATAAGGGGGGGGGTCACTATTAATCCTGGAAAACATTGCATGTCACTTGAAGGAGCCAGCATTTAAGGTGAGCCTTAAAAGGTAAAAAAGGGGGAAACACTCCTACGAGAGGAGTTAACAAGTGAAACGGCAGTATGCAAGGAATGAAATGTTGGGTCTGAAGGGTTGCAAACAAGCCAATTTGCTTGGCAGTTAGAGTACATGAAGAGGAGTAATCTGTGACCAGCCAGGCAGTCTGTAAACATCTATTTAGCATTTACTGTGTTCCAGGACCTGTCCTAAGTCCTTGCAGATACCAAGAAAGGAAAAAACAACAACAAGAAAACTGAGGCCTCTGTTTTTAAGAAACTTCTAAGGAGGGTATGCCACATTTCAACAACTTTATACATACAAGATACATACAGTACAAATGGGATGTAGCAATAATAGTCAAACCCACTATTCATATAGCACGTTTAGCTTTACAAAGCACTTCATATGCTTTTCAGAACAACTTGGTGGCACAGTGGATACTGCGCCTGACCTGGAGTTAGAAAGACTCCAACTTCTTGAGTTCAGTTCTGGCTTCAGATACTAACAAGCTTTGTGACTGTGGGAAAGTCACTTCACCCTGCTCCCTTTAACCACTGCATCTTTAGAATGAACGGGTAAAGGAAATAGAAGACCACTCCAGTATCTTTGCCAAGGAAAACTCAAATGGGGTCATGCAGAGTTGGACACAATTGAGACAACTAAACAAAAACAATTATATACTGTGTTTGTTTGCTTTTTAATTCTCAGAACAGTTTTGCAAAATAGGTGCTACAATTATTGACCATCTTATACTTACCCAAGGTCAAATAGCTAGTAAATATCCAAGGGAGAATCTGAATTCGGATCTTCTTGATTTCAATCCCAACACACTCCATATGCATAAAATTGCCAACACATATAACTGCCAACAAAAAAAAATTGCCCAAGGAGCAAGACAGTGGTAGGATGAGTGAGGGATGAGGAATTCCTCTTGCTCAAGTGATATTTGAGCTGAATTTTGAGGAAAGCCAGAGGATTCAAGAGCTATAGGTGATGAAGGAAAGAATTCCAGACATGGGGAAGAATCAATGAAAAAGCATAAAACAACAAGGCTAGTGGTCACACCACATCGTGGAATATGTAGAGGGGGATAAAATGAAAGAAAACTAGAAAAATTTTAAGTGATTAAGCTTGCCAAGGGCTTTAAAAAGTTAAACGGGATTTTTAATTCAATACTGCAGTCAATAGAGAGCCACCTTAGCTTCAGCCACTTATTAGCTATAAAATCCTAGCAAGTAACTCAAAGTACTCTACAGTACTCACTGCACCTCAAATATTTGCTTATTAAGTTATGTGCTGCTTGTGATAGTCAATAATAAAGTCAATAAACTTTAATTACGTTTCTACTATGCACCAGGCACTGTGCTAAGTAAACAATGGAGATCTGAAGGCTGAAGAACTAAGTTCCTTCAAGAAGCTTATAGTCTAATAAGGATATTCAAACCACAAAAAGGAGCTGAACAGAGGAGGATTGTAGCGTGGAGGAGAAGGTATGTGACAGGGATCATGGTGGAAAAGTCAATCAGATATGTTCCAACATAATGTAGCTGTGTGAGAAATGACACTTCTGAGCTGAGGTCTTTCCTTAAATGAAGGTCTGGAGATTATGACCCAGTCACAACTTGGAATGGCAGAGGATAGTGAGGAGGCAGAGTAGTAAGGCTGGTGAGATCTTACCTTACAGGATGACTTGTCCAGATAGAGGGAATTCCCATACCTCAATGAGTTGTCCAATCTGACAGCATGAAATCCTTTTCAGATTACTATTTTTAAATTAAACACTGATGTGTGGAGGGTTGTTTTTAATGAGATTTAAAAACAACTACAAGAAATTTATAAACATTTCTGTACAATGTCATACACCTGGTATCTTGGATTTAATTAAATGTCCTTCCTTCCTGTTTGGACTATACATTACAGCCATTAATATAAACTATGCTGTTAAAAGATCATCGTCAACTGTATGCTAATGTATCTGTCTCAGGGAAGCAACTTGGCATTATTAATGCTAATATAAACACTATGATATATTGCCAAATTAAATAACAATAAATGCAGCCTATTTCCAGCTTTTTAAGATGATAGTGAGTTGTTGACATTTATTTCCTGCCAGTGTCGATTGCCAGGAAAATGTTGAAATAACAAATAATTTAATAAGCATGTAAACAAGCAGGCTTTATGAAAATTAAGAATGCATTATTGGAAAGATCTTTGGCAGCAATATCGCTATTCCAACAGCTTCAGCGATGGCAGTGTTCACTGGCAGAAAGTTTTGGATGTTTGATTTACGATATGTTCAAAGTGTATCTACTATCTAGAGGTAGAAATATCTCATTTTGCCACAAACATTTAGGAACTTGATGTTTGCAAAGGGTCTTGTACACTCTTATCAGGCCAGGTAGTTTTCCAATGACACTTTTTCCATATAGAGTTAGAAGATAGAGTGCCAGACTTGGAATCAGCCAGACTTGAGTTCCAATCTTGCCTCAGATATTAACTAGCAATGTAGCTCTGGAAGAGTCATTTAATACTTCTCATCTTCAGTTTCCACGTTTCTAAAAGGAGAAAAAAACAAGAGAACTTACCAGATAGGGTTATTGTGAGGACAAAATATTGCATGTGTACATATGGATGCACATACACATGTATGTGCATATATGTTCATGTATACACACATACACAATATACACATGTATAAAACTCTTCATAAACATTAACTATCATTGTCATTGTAAGGTTTTTGCTGTTGTTGTTTGTACTATTGTTGCATTGAATACTTTGATGTTAATTTAATGTTAGCATAAAAAACTACTAGACTTTAACACAGTAAAACCTTTTGCTGAATTCTTTTTCAGTCACACTCAGATTTTTATGACCCCTTTTGGGATTTTCTTGGCAAAGACACTGGAGTGGTTTGACATTTCCTTCCCCGGTTGAGGAAACTGAGGCAAACAAGGTGAAGTGACTTGTCCAAGGTCACATAGCTAATAAGTGTCTGAGGCCAGCTTTGACCTCAGGAAGAGGAATTGTCTTTACTTTAGTCCCAATATTCTCTCCGTGCCATCTAGTTGCCCATCTGACATATAGTAGGCACTTAACAAATGTTTCTTGACTTGACTCGATTGGAAAATTTTAAAGTCTATAAAGTAATCTTTGCAAAATGTAATCTTTCGGATTACATACAGAATAATTGAATGTATGATGGAAAATGTTTCACATATTTTGTTTAAAGTGTTCAATTTAATTTAAGCATTTATTGTCCCCTTATCATGTACCAGGCATTTTGTTAAACAAAGATCTTCAAGTGTAAATATGCAACAGTGTCTGCCAGTTTGACTATATGCTACTTAAGAAAAAATAGCATATACACAGATAAATGAATATAAAATGAGTACAAAGTAAATCAAGAGTAATTTTTGGATGGAAGTTGGGTCACTGCAATAAGTAGGAGGATCAGGAAAGACCATGAGCTTTGGGTGGCGTTTGATTTCAGCTTTACATGGAGTTAAATATTTTAAGAGACAGTGAGTAGATGGAAAAGTAGGCTATTTATTATATTTGTAGTGGGTTTATTCATTAAATTCACATGTTGATTTTTACGTAATTGACAATGGTAGTTGAAAGCATAAGAAAGACATAAAGCTTGCAATGCTTCATGGGACAGTGGGAAAAGCGATTAATCTGAGGTCATAGGATCTATATTCAAACTCTGGTTTTGGAATTTTTAAAATATCCTCTTAATTGCCTAACTGGTGTCCCTTCCTTTAATCTTGCCACAACAATCAATCTCCTACATAGCTGCCAAAGTTTTTCATTTTCATTCTCTTAATGAATACTTCTGTTCATATTTCCTCCATACATGCAAAAAAAGAACAAACTCATGTCATCCCCTAATACATTTAGGGGAAAAAAAGAATATTATTTGTCGGATAGTTAATGTTTCTCAAACCATTGGAGTCATATTACCAACAAAATGGAGGACAGGACACTTTCTCTGATGATCATGACCTCTCCAAACTCTCTGAAACTGACTTATGCAGAAGAAGTAAAACCAAGTCAGGTGCTTCCAAAGTCTGAAACCCTAGGAGCAATAGGAACATATCAAATTGATGAACTAAGATTAGAGGAGACTAATCCCAAACCCCTTAAATACTTACTCAGCATCCCTTCTCCAACCAATCACCACACACTTGTAGGATTGCAAAAGCTAACTCACTGGTCTGTGATAAAATTCAGCTTATATTTTTTTCCTTTCCATCCTTCAGGGCTCAAACTTAAAGACAGGAATTTCTTTTGGCTTTAACTGATTATTTGGGAATAGTATCTATTGCAATAGCCAGAGAACTAAGAAACAGAAGCAACCAGGGCAGGAAGAAAGTGCATGTGTGTGAGTGTGTGTGTATGTGTGTGTGTGTGTGTGTGTCCACAAGACCTGAGGGAAAGGAGACTGTCATCTAGCTATGGAGAGTCCTGTCTTCCTAGAAGTCACCTGGGGCAGTAGAAGGCCGGTGAAAAATTAAATCCCCACCTAGGGAAGAAGCTGAAAGAGATTTGAAGTGTACCCTCTCAGAAAAACTGGGATCAAAGGAGAAAGAATTGTTTTAAAAGGGAGTGATCAGGGATTGTAAGGGAGGATAAGCCTGAAACTCACAAATATTTTGTAAGAATGAAAACTCAGCTAGAGACCTTAAAACAGGTAAATTAACAGAGAAGGTAATAATGAAAGGGAATATTGCCTCCTAATGAGCTAAAAGTGCCCAGATTCTTATAAATAAATACTTCAAAGCAAAGGGAAAAGAATCAATACTTGATGAGGCAGAGGTCCCTGTGGATTCTCAAGAGTAAATAAAATGCCATTGAATTAATTAAAAGAACAATAAGAATTTTGAAGATGAAATGTATGTTGTGCACAACAAAAATAATTGGCAAAATAGATAAGAAAAAGAACTGATTGAGTGAAAAAAAACAACATGGAAGTGGAGGTCACTCTGGCTGAATAGAAGACAAAAACAATAACGTTCAAAATAAATGAAGGGAAGCTAGGTGGCCCAGTGGGTAGAGCACCAGCCTTGAAGTCAGGAATATTTGAGTTCAAATATGGTCTCAGATATTAGTAGCTGTGTGAACCTGGATAAGAACATAATGGACACTTCGGCTTCAAACACCTAGATGCAAAATGGTTAAATTGATAAATTACAATTGCAAAAAACAAATTATGCAAGTGGCCAAAGAAAAGTCCTTCAAATATTAGGAAAAAATAATTTCAAATTGCCCCAAAATTTCAGAACCTACTAGAAACTTCAGGAGGTGAACCTGAAATATGCATTCTGAGATAATGTGTTCTGAAGAGGACAGCTTAAGATGAACCCATGGTGATACTGTATATTTGATCCTAACCATTCATGAAAAAAAGATGAAGATTCACTGAAATAATTCCTAAAAGAAATTACACATATGAACAAGCTATTTGCTTTTCAAAGCCCTAGACAAAATAAATATGCATAAAATAAATACATCAACAAAGGACAACAGCAAAAGTTCAACAGAGACACCTTCAAAAGATGTCTTCTTAAAAGTACCCAAGGTGACAAGACTGAAAGCAGAAGTCAATTAAAGTGATGGCAGAGAAATGGGTTCAAAATTTCATGGACTGAACTTCAAAAGGCAGCAGTACAGTGAATATATTGCTGGGCCTAGTCAGCAAAAATCATCTTCAGGAGTTCAAATCTTGATTCAGACACTTACTAGCTATGTGAAGCTGGGCAAGTCACTTAATTTTGTTCCCCTCAATTTCCTCATCTGTAAAATGAGCTGGAGAAGGAAATGTTAAAACACTCCTATATCCCAAATAGGGTAGGCAATAGATGGACATGATTAAAACAACTGAAAAACCAAAGTGCATAAAGGTGAATAGGTGTATTTGTTGTTTTTGTTCATGATCTTCTGTTAGTATTCTTTTAGAGAGAGGGGCTAAATTGCAGAGTGGAAGAGCACATTAAAAGAACCGGACTGAAGAAAAACAACTGAGAGAAATATATGATATAGCCATATCAAGTCAAAGGTTAAGAAGGAAGGGAAAATAAAGTCTGTGTTATCTAAAGAAGACATGGGCCTATAGGAGAAGAATGGATGAGATGGAAAAAAATGAGATGGAAACAAGTAATGAAAGGCAAAAAACTTATTTCCTTGATGGAAGGGAATTCTTTCAGGAGTAAAGGATCACATAATGAGTATAATTTTCAGGGATTTGGTGCTTAGAAAAACAATTCATCCTACCTCAAAAGAAGTGACATCAGAAATCTCAGGGACAATGTTACCCCGAAAGTGGGAGGTCTGTAATGGCAAACAAAGGAGAATTTTTGTTGTTGTTTTTTCTAGACTGAGTTTTAGTAAATCAAGTGCCTTTGACTGAGTCTTGTCTTTGATTGAATCAAGAGTCTTTGATTGGAAACAGAAGATAAAGATACACATATATTTACGTGTATACATGTATGTGAGTGTATGAGTGTATATATGTGTATATGTATATATGTATGTATGTGTGCATATCTATATCTCTCTATATATTTATATCTATACCTACCTACTATCTATCTACATCAGTATCAATATCTATATATCATATTGCTTGAAGGGAGAAGAAAGGGTAGAGAGAGAAGCAGAGCTGAGAGAGAGAAAAGAGGGTGAGGGGGCTAGGGGAACTTGCTTGTGGGGAGGCCTGACAGAAAAAAATGTTAGTGATGTTAGCACTCCCTCTGTTTTGTGTTAATTTCTCAGATAGAAGCCCTGTCTGTTAGTCTGTGTTAATTTCCTAGTCAGAAGTGCTATCTGTGAATTGAGTGAATTAAGATGCTGCTGCTAGTAATATGCAAAAATATTGTTATAGTCTTGTTAAGTTTGCTTTCCTAGAAACAAAGGCTGCCTTCAGGAATAGTTTGGAATGGAACAGTCCCTGTGAGTTGAGACAAGGAGTAGGAGCAGACAGCTGCCCTTGTGTGAGCCCAGGCAAGAGCTGGGAATGATCTGCCCATGGAGGAGGAGCAGTGGGGTTTGGAAGTCAGCCTTGGGTCAAGATGAGAGAAGGCGTTACTTGGACACTGTATATTGATTAAGGAGATTATTCTTTCAGTGACCTAGAGGTGGATAGTGTTGTATTTTCTGTTACCTTTAAGGATGCATTGTGCTAGGGAAGACCTTAGCCTGGGATTCCCTGACGTTGGAGATGCAATGATTTTATGCTATGCCTCATATGGCATACTGAGTGCTATGAGACACATATGTGTTTTAGATGATATGTTTTGCTTATGGATGTTGCTATGAATGTTATGCTTTATTTTATTGAACAATGTTTAGTTTATTATGAAATAGAGAGTTCATTATATTATGCGATTAAACACTTAAAATTATTCACAGCAGCAATTCTCAGGTGTGTGACCATGACTGATATTACAAGAACCTGGACCTAAAGAGGGGATATGATGGGGAATACGAGAGGGATTAAACTGTGGGAGGTAAAGGGTAGTAATGAACTGCAGAAACAGGGATAAACACAAACATTTCTACCAGGAGTCAAAATTTTTATCATCTGTATCACATGTAGGTATTTGAGTTTCTAAGAATGTGGCACAAAAGAAACATAGAGAAGAATAATAAGATCTATGTGGCAATAACTTGGGAAATGTTTAGAAAAGGAAATCCAAAATTTCTCACTTAGAACGTTTAACAAAGAAAAAATGCAGAGACTAAAGAAGGAATAAATTGAGATGGAAGAAAAAGGGAAAGAATTAGATAACTAGATAAAAATAAAGGGGAAAAAGAAAGAACTAATTAATTCAGCAAAACTCCGCAACTAGGGGAAATGTTAGCAAACGAGGAGGTACAAGCAGGGATTGTGTGTGCAAGGAAGAGATTCATTTGAGGTAAGTTTGCTTTCAGTGCATTAAGATAAAATAACTGGATGCAAAGAAGTGGGAAAAACAAATTTGTTTGGGATTCAGATAGTTGCTATCTATCCTATATGTATTTTTTTAGTTTTTTCTTTATTTACACCTTGGCAAAATTCTGACAAGAATAAATATAGATTATAGGAATATCTTAAAAATACCCTATAGAGGAACACATCATTACTCTTATTAGATACTAAGTTTGTTGAGGACAAGGACTACTTCATAATAATTTTTGTAACTCTAAGACCTAGCAAGGTACCTACCACATACTCATAATACTTTTATTTGCATGATTGATTGATTTATTTCCTCACTTTGCATTGAGAAAATCATTTGATCTTTCTGGAACATATTTTCTTTGTCTGTAAAATTAGTTAGTTGGACTGGATAACATCTAATTTCCACTCCATCTCAACACATCATCAATTTGAATTAATTAAATTTTTGTGTTGCCCTGAATTTTCATTGAGTTTTGGACTAGCATTAAAATATGTATGGATTTCTTTGGAAAGCTTACACTTTGTTATTCTCTGAGTCATAAGTTATTCCTTAGGCATGCTATCTATACAAGGAATTCAAAGTCATATTAATTGTATTTGAACAAATTGCCAAGGATTGATTCATTAGTACTTTAAATCAATATAGGTAAATGAGTACATACTATTTCAAACATTGGCAATGATAACAGATAGAATAGAATACATCAACTGGTCTTAAAATATGTTTGCTGTCTAATACGGGAAAAGAGATTCCTTCACAACTGAACAGCATATGGTAGAATGTGTTTGTTGTCATTAGGAAGCATGTAAGTGTTATGAAAGTTTAGAGAGGGAAGCATTTAACTTTGAACTGGGAGAATTAAGGAGAGTTAAATATAAGAGGCAATATGAGAACCAGGGGCCAAAGATGAATGAAGTGAAAATTGCCTGTTATTTTGAAAATGAGGCTAGATCCACACTCTAAGACTGTCTCTTACCACCAAATAGTCTTTGATACCTATCTATTTCACTTTAATCAATTTCTGAGATCTTTTTGTTCCCTTATTGCAATATTATCTGAATCAGAAATAAAAATTCAAGGCTTTTCTTCAAGATTATCTTCTATTTTTCTCTCTCATTTATGAATTATTCTTACCTGGTAAACCTTTGTTTTAGAATTGAGTTGGATTGTGGTATATTTATAGATGTGACAGCATGTCTATAATACTTGCAAAAAATTAAAATTAAGTGTTTACATAAATATATGTATATATAAATTGAATTAAAATGATTAAAATTATATTTTTGTGTATACATAAATGTACACAAACAACTTTAATTAAATTTCTATAATTATCTACAACATTCTGAACCCCTAAGTGGCAGGTTGGCCAGTTTATTTTTTTTTCTTCTGCTAATAGACACAAGGTTAATCTTTTTTTCTCCAAATCTACTTATATACTTATCAAAATTTCTGTCTCTAAATATATGTAAGCATCTATGATTCAGAGGTAAAATAAAAATTGAGTGCACCTACCCATTATCTAATGAAAGCGATCCCAAAATGAACATTCCAAAAACAGTTATAGCCAAATTCCAGAGCTGCTAGATCAAGTAGAAAAGTCAAAAAAAAATCAATATATCAGATCCACAGTAAGGATCACAAAATATTTAGCAGCACTCACATTAAAGAAGTGGAGAGCATGGAATATGATATTCCAGAAAGCAAAGGAGCTAGGATAACTGTCAAAAATAACCTCCACAGCAAAACCAAGTATAATCCTCTAGGGGGAAAAATGAACAATTAATGAAATAGAAGACTTTCAAGCATTCTTGATGAAAAGACCAAAGTTGAATAGAAAATTCGACATACAAACAGAAGGCTTCAGAGAAACTTAAAATGATACACATTAAAGAGAAATCACAATGCACTCAATAAGGTTCATCTGTTTGTATTCCTATAAAGTAAGCTGATATCTTCTAAGAATCTCCTTATTATGATAATTAGTATGACAGAGAGGACAGGTGTGAGTCAATTACATTGCGATCATTTCAAAAAGCGAATGGGCAAGAAAGAGAGACACACAGAAAATGAAGTAGTATTAAAAATCATAGCCAATTTCTCTGTTAAAGACGTCATTTCAGAAGTATATAGGAAACTAAGTGAAATTTATTTTTAATAACCATTTTCCAATTCATAACTAGTCATAGGGTATAAATGAGCATTTTTCAGAAAAAAAATCAAAACCACCTCTCATCATAATAAAAAAAAATGCTCCATGTAACTATTAATTAGAGAAGTCTCATAGACATCAACTCATGACTATTAGATTGGCTAATATGACAAAAAAGGAAAATGACAAATGCTGTAGGGATTGTGGAAAAATAGAGACACTAATGTACTCTTGGTGGACTTGTGAAATTGTCCAGCCATTATGGAGAATGATTTTTATCTACTTCAAAAGGACTATAAAACTCTGTGTAACCTTTGACTACTGATACCACTATTAGGTCTCTATCCCAAATATATTAAGGAAATGGGAAAAGGACCTATTTGTACACTATGCATATATATATATATATATATGTATATATATATGTGTGTGTGTGTGTGTATGTATGTATGTATGTATGTATGTATGTATGTATGTATTGCAACTATTTTTTTGGTGGCAAAAATTTGGAAAAGGGGGATGCTAATTATTTGGCTGGACAAGTTGTAATATATAATTGTGATGGAATACAATTGTGTTATAATAAATGACAAAGGGATGGTTTCAGAAAAGCCTGGAAAGAACTATATGAACTGATACAGACTGAAGTGAGCAGAAAGAGGTCATTGCATGTGGTACAACAGTGTTGTAAGGACCATCAGTTTTGAAAGACCAAGCTACTCTGATCAATGCAATGATCAAAGACCGTTCCAAAGGACTCATGATTAAACATGCTATCCACCCACAGAGAGAACTAATGAACTGAGTAAAAATTGAAGGTTTTTTTAAATTTATTTTTAACATGATGGTTAATAAAGAAATAGGTTTAGCATAATTTCACATGCATGATTGATATTATATTGCCTGCCTCATCAAAAAGTAAGGGAGACAATGGAGATAGGGAAAGAATTTGGAATTTAAAAATTTTCAAAAGAATGTTAAAATGAATACTAAATTTAAAAATTAAGAAGTATTTTGTTTTTATCGCTTATGAAAAATTACTTTAATTTTGAGTTGATTGCTTTTGTATCAGGATTACTCAAAAAATGAAAACAAACTTTAGTTGGAGAATTCAGATATAAAAATTGTAATGTTTATAAGATGTCACATTCAGATTTATCCCATGTCTTCTGCAAAACAGTTCCCTTTTCTGTCACATCCCAACACAATGCAACACTTCAAGGGTGTTAACTTTTTGCTGGGAAAACTGGATAACAGTGTGGTGGAAGCTGGGCGTAGACTAATGCCTGACACTGTACACAAGAATAAAGTCCAAGTGGGTACATGATCTAGGTATAAAGACTGATATTACAAACAAATTAGTGGAGCAAGTCATAGTGTATTTATCAGATTTATGGAGAATGGAGAAATTCTTGACTAAACAAGAGAAAGAAAACATTAAGAAGTGCAAAATGGATAATTTTGCTTACATTAAATTGAAAAGTTTTTGAACAAACAAACCTAATGCAACCAATATTAAGAAGGAAGAAGAAAACTGGGAAAGAATTTTTGTAACTAGTATCTGTGATAAAGGCCTCATTTCTAAATTTTTAGAGAACTGAGTCAAATATACAAGAATACAAGTCATTCCCAATTGATAAACAGTCGAAGGATATGAATGGGGAGTTTTCAGAGAAAGAAATTAACGCTATCTATAGCCATATTAAAACATGCTCTAAATCACTGTTGATTAGAGAGATGCAAATCAAAACAACTCTGAGTTATCACATCACACCTAACATGCCAAAACAAGAAGATGATAAATGTTGGAGAAGATACGGGAGAGTTGGTACACTAATTCATTGTTGGTGGAGCTGTGAGCTGATCCAACCATTCTGGAGAGCAATTTGGAACTATGCCCAAAGAGCTACAAAAATGTATATACCCTTTGACCCAGCAATACTTCTTCCAGGACTGTATCCCCAAGACATCATAAAAATGGAAAAGATTCCCCCATGTACAAAAATATTTATAGCAGCTCTCTTTGTGGTGGCCAAAAAATGAAAATCAAGAGGATGCCCATCAATTGCTGAATAAATTGCTGTATATGAATGCAATGAAATACTATTGTGCTATAAGAAATGAACAGGAAGACTTCAGATATGAACTGTTGCTGAGCGAAAGGAATAGAACCAGGAGAATTTTGTGCACAGCAACAACCACAGTGTGTGAGGAACTTTTCTGGTAGATTTAGTACTTCTTTGTAATGTAAGGACTTAAAAAATTCCCAATGGGCTTTTGAGGCAAAATGCCTTCCACATGCTGAGAAAGAAATATGGAATTTGATCACAGAATGAAGCAGACCATTTTATTTTGTATTATGTTTTGTTTTGTTTTATGATTTTTCCCATTCATTTTAATTCTTCTATGCAACATGACTAATGTTAAATACATGAAAATGTATTTAATAGGAATATATGTGTAGAACCTATATGATATTGTATGCTGTCTCAGGGAGAGAGTGGAGAAGGAGGGGGAAGGAGGGGGAAAAATCTAAGATATATGGAAGTGATTGTAGAACACTGAAAACAATTAAAATAGTTTAATTTAAAAAATTTAAAAGTGCTAACTTTTGTGTTAATGATAATCAAATGCAAGGAAAAGGTGCTTTCTATTACTCTTTGGAATATGATAGGTGTTCATTTTGTCTATTTTATATTTTATGTAGCATTATTCTGTCTACTTCACAAAGATATTCCTTTTAGATTTGGTGAAAGTTGTCATGAGTGAGAGATAGAATAACCTAATGAATGGAAAGTCAAACTTTTGGGCAGGCAGTCACGGGTCAACTTCTGACTCTTATACTTAATGAGTTGTGACACTATGACCAAGGCACCTCATATCTCTGAATAATATATAACTTTGTGACACAATAATTATAGAAGAATTTCAATCTGCCTGAAGTGGAAAGAGTTCTCATACTACTGAAATAGGCCATGAAATGCTGACATGACCATTAAGAATCCATGCATAAGTAAACTTGCATATTTCAGTATGAAAATGCTAATTTAGTTACATTTGTAAATTAGTTATTTGACTGATATTTAAAATAAAATTCAAATTATAAATTAATGTTAAATTAAAATGTCATTTTAAATTATTTGTATATGATAAAATACTTATGTGCATAATTTGTTTCCATAACGTTCATAAGTGTTCTTATAATGTAGAATTATAATTTTAAATGTGTAAAATAGAATAATAAATTTTTAAATTAAAATAATGAGAATGTTTAATGATTTCACCTTTTACATACTTGATTATGTGTTGAAGTTTTTATTTATTGAAATCTTTCTTATTTTGACCAATTTGCATTTTATGTATTTTAATAATAATTTTTCTTAGGGATAATGTATGCCAAGTATGTACAACATGGAGGCAGCTAAAGGCCTCAGGGGATAAATTTTTCATATTCAAATCTTCATAACTGTGCTATTTTATAAAGGCCTAAGTGTTCTTATTTATACATTTTCTTTTCTTGCTGTGGATAACTGTATCACCAGCTTCTATATTTTTATTGTATCCCTAGGATTTTAGTTCTGGAATAAAATATAAAACTCTCCTGACTAACAATGAGGTTATATGCATTCTTCTTTCCATCTACTCTGCCCATGTTAGTGCATGGTACTCCTCTTTATGTTTTATATGTCCTAGTCAACATTCTTATGGTCATGTCCATATCTGGAATTCAGACCTTCCTGATATTTTCTTATTGATTTTTTTTCTTCATGACTCAACTTGATGCTACGCTGTCCATGAAAACTTCCCTTCCTGAAATCACTCTCTCTTCCATATTTTCTTAAAGCATTTTAATTCATAGTGAATTGAATCTTACATAGAAAACTATTGACAAGTTCCCTGACATTAGAGATGACCAATGACAAGATATGAGTTTCTTTCTTTCTTTGTTTTTTTTTTTGCTTTAGATATGGCAGTCTGATTGACCATAGGAAAGAGACTTTGAAGCGGGTATTTTTTATAGGAATTAAGACTGAGGTTTTAAGCAGGCTTGAAACATTTTTATTCTCTTTCTTCCCCTAATCCAGTCCCTAAGAGTCAATTTTGCAAGAGTAGATGATGGTTGAAAGCTATGGAAAACAAGTCAAGGATATTAAGTCCACTTCCATTACCTGAAAATGGCAGGCAATTCAATATTTTTTTTTATTCTTTAAGATAAATAACAATTCCTGGTATTTTGTAGTAACATAAAGTATCTGAGTTTTGATATCAAAATTATAAGCTGCCATAACACCTTTATCATGCTTGGGTTTCTTCATTGATAATAAAGAGAGTGTTGTTGTTGTCGCTTCGTTTGTCCTTCCTTCCTGAAGAAGACCATGCCATCAGAGAAATGATGCCATGACTTGCACTTGACTTTGTTTTGAGTGAGGGAGGGCTGTGCAGGTCACCAGCCTCACTTCTCCTCCAGAGACATCTGAATCCAGAGACCTGATATTCCTCAGGATGAGTAGAAATGAGACAGGGTGCAATGGGAAACCTTGGGCCCTGTAGTCCAAGGTCTTTGCAGGGACTCACTTAGGGTGAAGCAATGTCCATTTATTGAATAGACCTGTTTAAGAAGTAGCCAGGGCTTGGCCTCTTTAATGTGACAAAGAAAAAGAAAGACACCAGGCTTGTAAGGAAACAGCAACAGTTACTATTGACAATCACTCTTAAGCCAGAAGGGTCCAGAAGAGAGCCTTTAGGCAGGGGGCAGGAGACCTATGGTGTCTGAGTTCAACGTGCAGTAGTCTTGCTACACTGTGAAGCTCAGGCAGAAGACTGTAGGAAAGAAAAGAAACAGATACCTTATGGTACATAGAGGTAAAGACAATATATAGACATTCTCTGCGTAGCTGTTAAGGAAGAAATAAATCTATTTTTTCATCTTGAGTGGTGGTTTATGAGCTAAAATTCTGAGAAAAGCTTGTGGTTTTGATTTTTTGATTTGTTTAAAATCTTTCTACCAAGGATACGGATTTTACTGTCTTTGAACCTAAGTGCAAAATGACATTTTAGTGGTCTGATGAAAGAGGATGGGAGAAGGTAAGTCATATTAGCATCTCTATTATTTCTTCTTAGATGGTACATGGTAGAATGAGAGTAGCGTCTAAAGGGAAGATAAATTCACCTTGTGGGAGGACCAGACTATGTTAAGGAATGAGTAGCCATGCCCACGTTACAAAGGTGGGAAACAGAGGAAAGAAGAAACATCCCTTACTTTCGATTTTTCCTCCCAACTTAAACTTTGATTCCCTGTCAAATGGTGCCACCTAACAATTACATTTGCAGTATTGGAAAAAAAATAATTAAGGATAACCAGCGGTGTCTATTATCTGTCAACATATTCAGTATTATAAATATCTGTCTCCAACCCAGCCTTTTTCTCCATAGAGGAGTAAATGGCATTTGTTTTTGCAGTCTTTGCTCTGAGATGAAGGTAGGTAAACATGAGTCATCAGAGGTTAGCAGCCTTTTAGGAAGTTTGGATCTATATTACTATGGTCATTGTGCAGATTGTTTCACACATCAGTTGTACCTAACTCATTTTACATTCATTCACACAAGTCTTTCCATCCTTGTTTGTGTTGCTAATATTATTTTTTCTTTCATATAAGTTAATTATAGTTATAAATTAGTTTCTTTAACCATTCTGTATCACCAATTTTTTCTAAATATTTTCCTACCACAAAATATTGAACTATTAATCTATCAGTAATATATAACCTATTATGAAGTGTGTATGTGTATGTGTGTGTCTTTGCCTCTATATCTATAATAATAGTGAATATTAGCTAACATTTATATAGTACTTACTATATTCCAGGCATTATGCTAAATGCATCGCAATTACCAAATTTCATTTGCTCTTTACAACAACCCTCAAAGGCAGATGCTATTACTGGCCCATTTTAGAACTGAGGAAACAAAGCTAAATGGAAGATAAGTGACTTCTGAGTCTGTGTGACCCAAAGTCACAGACAGTACTTGTATGAGGATGGATTTTAACACAGGCTTTTCTGAGACCAGTCCCAGGACTCTGTCCATTGTAAAGTCTAGCTGTCTTGCATCTATATCTATTTCTTTTCCTTCCTTCTTTCCATCCTTCTTTCCTATCCTCCTTTGCCTCCTTCCTTCCCTCCTTTTTATTCCCTCCTTCCTTCCTTATTTCCTTCTTTCTTTCCTTTCTCCTTTTTTTTTTTTTTTTGCTTCTTTCTGTTTCTTTCCTTATTTCTTCTTCTTGGTATTATTGAGGTATTTGCCCACAGTGGGGCTCTTACACTAAAAGTTAAGAGTTTGGTTATTTTTGTCACATAATTCCAAATTATTTTCTTGAAATTTGTACCAATTAATGACACTAGTAATGTATCAGTGATTTGCAATCTGAGTCATGCTACCATATATATATATGTATATATATATGTATGTATGTATGTATACCACTATTTGAAAAATTATTTATATCTTTGGTTTTTACTTCATTTCCTTTTTAAATATATATATATTTAAATATATATATATAAATATATATATATTCCTTTCCCATAACTGGTAAGCCATTCTTTGTAACACGAATGAAAAATAGGTGACCAAGCAAACAAGTAAATAATTGACTGATTATTTAAGAAAATAGAAAAAAAAATAAACTTTGCAAAACTGACCAACACATGAACTGAGTCTGTAGGCATATAGACTGTGCCACATCAGTAGTCTATAAATAAAGATGAAAGGTTTATTTTTCCACTTTTGACTTTGGCCAGTATATTAATAAAAATAGCTATAGAGCATCTCCTTTCATTTCTGTTGGTTTTGGCATGGTTGTCATTCCTGGTACTGCTGTTCTCATTTATATTGCTGCAGTCACTGAATATAAGGAAAACAAACTCCTTGAGAGAAAGAACTGTTTCAGTCTTTCTCCCTTTGTCTGGCACACTGCTTGGCACCTAAAAGGTGCTAAATAACAGCTGGTGGCAGCTAAGGAGTTAATTGATTATATTGCTTCTTTGGTTCAGCTTACTTTATTCTGAATCAGATAATCAAACTTCCCAGTTTTCTCTATGTTATTTATATTCATGATTATTGGGGAGCAATAATATTCTGTTGCATTCACATACCACAACTTGTCTAATCATCCCTCAGTTTAAAAAAAAGCATCTACTTTGTTTGAATTTCTTTGCTAACCCTCAAAAAGTGACATTTTTAATATTTTGACTGTGCATAACTTTTTGACCCATCAAAACGTTTAATGTAATTTCTTAGTTATTCACATTCCATGTGTCTTTCTTCACAAAATAACTGGCTTTGGAAACACATGAAAAATTTTCATAATAGAGCATGCTATTAATTTAAGGCACTATTAGAAATAGATTGCTTCTGTCTCTGATGAATAAAGAAGCCTGCACTTGAAAGTCAATGACAGTTCCACAATTTGGGACTATATATAATAAACTAAAGCAATGTTCCTCAAGTTATCCTTCTACTCATTTGAAAGAATCTATAACTAGTCACTTATATCTTGTCTTTTTTTCAAGTAAAGCAGTCCAGTTCCTTCAAACAGTCCTCTTTTAAAACTGTTTATAGAACCTTCACCATTTTGGACACTCCTTTTAACTCAATTTTCAGTCAACATTAAACCAGCCTCTTTTGTATGTATGAAGTATATGTAGTAAGTCAATTAATCAATTAATTAATTGCTACTGCCTACTAAATGCCAAGATAAAAAGAGCAGGATGGAGGGTCTTTCAATTGGTAGGACTTGCATTCTATTTCTTTCAGTATATTACTTTTTTTCAATATATCTTTTAATATAGTCACCAAGAATTAGAAACAATATTCTAGATATCATCTGATCAACCAGTGTACAGAGACACTATTGTAATATTTGCTATTGCTATCATGTTTATATTAATGAGAGACATGGTTCAATATTTCTAAAGATTAGTCTTGTCTTCCTATCCATATACACTAGTGTTTCCTTCAGAATTTAATGTATGGCCTAAAATTCTTTGCACAGCCTTAGTCCATCCTGTCTTAATCACATTCTTTCCAGTTTTATATTTCTCTATGTCTCTACCAGGTAGCCTCTTTTTAAAAGATGTCACCTTAATCAAAATGAGCTACTCTGTTTCTGATTGTTAAATATCAGGTTGACCTCCACAAATTAATATTTTTCCTTCTGTTGTTTTCTCATTTTTATTTAAATTTCTGAATTATTAGTCATCCTTTTCATTTTATTAAGCACTGATCATTTTCAACCAGGTTTAAATTAGATTCTATTACTTGTAGCTGAAAACACATTAAAAGTATCTTAACGATGATGAGGCTTTAACTGAAAATAGAATTCCAGAAAATTATTTGACATTATAGTCAAAAATAACCTTGGACTAAAATCTGCCTTTGTATAACTCTACATTTTCAAAGATGTATGGTTTGGGTCTATCATTTTGGAGGAAGTACATAACGACTTTTTTTTTAAATCACCCCTTTTTTAAGAATATTTTTTTAAAACCCCATGTCTTCTCAGAAAGAGAATGAGAAATGGCTTTATGTAGTAGGAGAAAAGTCTGTGAAGAATTTGTAGGAACATACAGATAAAAGTCACATAGAATAAGTAGGCATGAATGACATGAGTTTTGCATTTTTTGAAGGAAAATCTACATCAATGAGATTCTCAGAATGATCATTGGAGTATTGGAACATAAGATGAAACTTCATTCTACAACTATTTAGGAAAAAAGGAAAGTGACTGTTGGAAATGAATGAATGACCTATAACATCACTCTAGCTCTTGGGGATGTCCAGAAATTTCTTACATTGAATAAGATATTTACTGAGACTACAATATTGTATTTACAAAGATTCCAAGGTTGCTTCTAACTAACAATATAGCATTCAGTACATTTCTTTTTTATTCATTATCACTGCTTATATTTCACATTTTCATCTGAAGTCTCTAGATAAAATTTGACAGCTGACTGTCCCCAGGCATTGCCTTCAGGGAACCATCCCTAATCCCTAGTTTTCAAATCATTAAAACATTGAGTTAAGCATCTGAAGGAGCTAGAGCTTCGGTTACATTTTAAAATGTGAAACACTTTTCATATTAGAGCCACTAGAAAGTGAGGTTTTTAAAAGTAGACTAAATTAATAGTATTTCGTTAAGGCATTCTCTAATGCTTCCCCAACCTGACTATATTAAAAACTTTTGGAAATTGTGTATTCAACATTAAAGAATAGGACTGGAACCAAGGATCTGAGGCACTCATTGCCTCTGCCTAGTGTCTCTGCTCTAGACCCATGCACATCACAGAAAGGGAGTTCTACCTTGGTATAGTCTGACCTTTATAGAGAATGAGTAAGTTCTTTTTCCTTACACTGTATCGCTCAGTCACTCACCTCCATAATGACCTAACAACTGATAGATACATCATATTAATGCATTACCCTTGTGAATAATGCCTAATGTCTCCTGAAATTAGAGAGTGAAAATGTGTTTGGAATACAACATGAATCAAGTATGGGGCAGGTATTTATTTCCTATGCTGAAAGGAAAGCCTGAGAAATCCAAATTTCTTCTATTAAAACTCAAGGATTAAGTAATTATATTTCATAGCTACTTTTAAATTCTCAAAGACATTGTACTTTCTTCCTAAAAGTCCTTATCTTTTGACAAGCCAAGGAAAGAAGTGGTTTCATCTTTTTAAGTAATCATGTGTTCTAAGACTGATGGAGCAGGTGACAGCATTCCTTTGCCTTAACTCCCAAATTAGACTGAAAATACACAAGACCTCTAAATCCTTCAAGCTCATCAGATCACCACCAAACTTAGACATGTTCATCTTGGGTTGGATGTTCATCAACTAAGATTTTTTGGGGGTGGGCAGGAAACATACAAAAGAGAGGCAGTCCAAACCCAGTTTTCAGTTTGTCTAGGCAAGTCATGTACTTTATGTGACATGTTCTCAAGACAATATGGCACTCTTGATAGAAGATAAATCAAGCTACCACCCATTCACCCTTCCTAGAAAGTAACTCAGAATTACTATGACATGATCCACAGCCAGAAGGAGACAGAGCATTGAGCATTCCCTTTTAAATCACATGAGTCATGAAAACTTCCTATAATAGTAATCAGCTAATAAGTAACTGGCCTAATCATCTCAAAGAACCAGGGAATCTGTGCACTGTATCAGGAATATTTGATTAATAAAAAGCAGGCAGAAATTCTCTGTGTATATTTGTAGCACTAACACGCCATTCACAGTGCCTGACAGCCATGAATGTGCCAGTGCAATTCTCATTCTCGAAATACAACAGACTCTCCATATGGAAGACAGACCCAAACACTTATTCAGATACCAGAAAGCCACATCCATCGTAGTAACACAGAAATCTGTACACAATAACAATGCATCCCCAAGCCTTCCCTCTGTTACATTTCCCACAAACCAGCTCCCTTAAAACAAATCACAAACAAGCTCTATCACTCATGCTAGCCAGCTGCCTTTCCCAACTGTGATTGCTCTCTAACTTCCTCTCAGCTCTATTCTAGCTCTGCCTCTTCCTCTTCCACCCTTCCTGCTCCACCCCTTCCTGTTTCATGTGACTTAAACTCATGGGACTCAGGCTTCCATGTGACTTAAGCAGATCATGTGGGCCTATTAATGAATGTGAAAGATCTTCCCATTTAAATGACCATTACAACCTTCCGTGCATCTATCATCCTATACAACATACCCAAATTCTTATTACCTTTTAGGCAATCCTTCATTGTCTACCTGTAACATCTGTCAGAGCCATATATGGCAGTATTAGATATCACTTCAATTCATTACTCACAGTTGATCATATAACTATCTCAAAGAGATACCAAGCAATGGAAGCACCTTGAGTACTGAGAATCTCAGAGTCTCAGACTGTCTACATTAAAGATAAAAGATAACTAAGTAGTCTATGAAGGACATTATATCAATCTCAGAACCTCAATTTCACCTTTAAATTTCTCCCATTGTGTGAGAGAATTATGCTAAGTAATTGAGCAGATATGAAGATTAAACTAGACTTAGTATTTTTATAGACTGTATATTGTATCAACTGTATATTGTATATGTATATATATATACATATTGTATATATGTGTATATATAAAGAGAAATATATAAAATAAAAGAAGTATGAAGTACTTTAACTTTCAGTTAAGTGGCGTGCATAAGTATCAACTAAAATACTTGGAATTCAGTATCCAGTGGAGAAAAATGAGTTAGGGAGAAGGAAGAACAAAACAACTTTACTCAGCCTTCTGTCTAAGGACAGTTAAGTGTACTGATATTTGAAACATGAGGAATTCTCTTTAGCACAGCATTAGGCATGTAATTAGATACCAGATCTGCTTAATAGATAACAATTTAAATTAAATTTCTGGGCTAACATTCAAATGATTCCCTTCCTCCTTTAATGATAATGAGTGTGCTTAGAAGAAAGAGAGAAAAAAAAAGCTTGCTTTATATCTAGACAAAAGACCCGTATATAAGATGAGATTTTTTTTTTAGTTATGCCAGAAAATATAGAACTTTTCTGAAATGTCTTCCACACTGGTCTGACTGATGTTCCTGACAATTCCACTTTACTAACTACAACGGACTGAATTAAAAGAAATGTATTAAAAGAGGTTGACTTGAAAACCATCAGGTTGAATTAATTTGCTATATTAGCTAATCAGATAGCCAGCAATACCAAGATTGAAGAGGGCCAGTGAGTTTTGAAGGGACTGAAGGTAGGAGGCAGAAAGAAGTGTAGGGTCTGGCCACTACCCAAGACCTGTCCAAAATGGGGTATTTTTAGAAGCAGTCTCAGGAAATGAGAGCATATAGAAAGACAGCAAATAAGATAATGGGGGCACAGAAAGGGGAAGTGAAAAAAACTCCATAATTCACAACTGTGCTTAAGATCCTTCCTAAATCATAACAGTTTAAGCAGTTCTTTCACGTTAATAACCACAAACTGAAACAGAAATTCTCCTGGCAAATATTTTATTCAGATCATAGTGATACGATGAGTTCTCCTAAACAGAATCTTTATCGAAAATCAGCAGAAAAGAAAAATGCTTTACAGATATATGTGGGAAAATGCAAAATTAAATGTGACAGGAAATAGCAAGGTATTATGCACCTTCAAAGGAAAACATTTTAGTGACAGAGTATAAAATGATTGCTCCTATGATCAGATATTGATATCATTATTTTAGCAGAGGAAGAAAAAAACACATTTTCTGTAACAAAAATCCAGTATCTTCTGACTCTTTTTTAAGCAAAGTATTTCAAATGTATATGGAAAAATAAGTTTTGAGTGATGATAAGGATGAGGATGAGGATGCAGATAATGTGAGAGAAAGGCAAGAGACAAATAGGAGAATACCAGCCAGGGTGCTGCACAGTAGAAACATTGTGCCCCTTTTGAACGAGTATGGAGAACATCAAGGAGACATGTTCGGTTAGATTTCAGCACGCAGATTAGGTCTAGAGATGGAGGCTGGGGGCAATATTGAAATGTTTGCCAGAGTTGATTTTTTACATGTATGTATATATGCATATGTATGTATATGTCCATACATATATATGCCATATTTATATATACATACATATGTGTATATATGCTAATGTATACAATTATATGTTATAAAGGTTTATGTTTGATTCTCAAGATAATAAGGGGATACTAGAGTAAGGAAATTCCTTGAATAAGGGGATACCATGGCCATAGTTCTCTTTTAGGAAAATCACTTTGGCAGGGATATAGAAAACAGATTGGTGAGAGACTCTAGGCAAGGAAATAAAACAGGGTACACTGTGATAGTTCAGATGAGACTCAGTTAATAGGCATATATTAAACACTTACTTCTTGCCAGGCCCTACGGTGTAGTCCTGAACTAGGGTGATGCTTACGTGAATGAAGAAAAGGGGATATAATGTAAAAGATATTAAGGTGATCGAAATAACAAGATCTGGCAATTTCCTGGACATTTGGGGTAAGTTAAATGAGAAACAGAGGATAACTGTGGGAATGGGAACATTGATGCCTGGAAAGACTAATGTGACCTGAAGAGAAATAGGGAATTTATGGAGAATGCTGAATTCAAAGAGAAAGATAATGTAGATGATATCCATGTCTACTCATCCTGTATGACCTCTCTGTCTTACCCAAAATACAAAGAGTAGAGAAACACTCTCACAAATCAGTTCCCTAGAGCATATCACCTGCCTTCTAAGCAGTAATAGGTATAATCAGTAGGTAGAAGACCTAACTGTGCGAGGGATATAGTGATTTCCCCAATAGGCCATCTTTTGCTACTATTGTGGATGCCCAAGTAGAAATTAAGGTATAACGTTTTTCTTGGTGCCAATACCCAGTACAGAAAGAGAAATGTTGGTATCTTGCACAATGGCAGTAGGGAGAATGCTGGTTGTGTTAGAGCCACACCCTACAATTAGCTACCATGATGCAGAGAGGAATAACCAATCTTCCTATCCTCTGATTTGGGAGCTCAAGCTACTGTAAAGGGAATAATGAGTATGTGTTACTAGATTTATTAAATGTAGTTAAAAGCAGCTTAGGTGAAACCACTTGGCCTAGACAGAGCTCCTGATACTGCTAACATCTAGAAGAAATCAACTCCATGTGCAACTTCTACATGAACTCAGCAAACAATACATGGATAAAAGAACACTGAACAAATGACTGAGCCATGCATGTTTGCTTTTAGGAGAAGAGAAATTCTGGATAAGGCCAACATCCTCAGAAATTACAGGGAATTAATCTTTAAGGAGCCCAGACTTGTTTTATGTGGATTGTGCAAAGGTGTGGTACAAAACAGCAGGAAGCTTATCAGGCAAGTGACAAAAATTTAGCAGCTACCAGCTACTCCAAAAAGACAGTAAAATGTCAGTGCAGAAGCTCACTATCTTTTATAAACTAACCAAGTCTCATCCCATGAATACAAAAGCCAAATTTCCTTGATAATATAAAGAACTGTATTGAAACCAGAGGATCACTACACAGAGTTGTTAAACAAAAGCGCCTATAGGTTCCACTGATTCATAAACAACCTCATAGTGCATGTTGCCACACTGAATGTCTCCAAATATTATCAGCTAACATCATTTCAGAATACAAAGACCTAGCAAAAGAAATTAAAGCCACATGACAACAGAATACACGGAACACATAATCCTTGTTCTCATTTCTTCTACTGGAGTTATCTAAAAGGCTATATCTGTGATATTAAAAGAAATACTACATATCTCAATTATCTGATCAAATTACACAAAGTAGTTGTGACAAAAATGAATGAATACAATAGTATAGTGAACATTAAATGTAGAAAAATAATAGGATATAACCTCTACATATGTTTTTATCTGATCAACAAAAAAGATAACTATGAAAGCAGCAGCTGACATTAAAAAAAAACACTTTACAGATTTCAAAACATTTCATAATTATTTCATTTGATGTTCACAACAATTCTATGAGTTATAGACATTCTTATCTCTAGCGTCATAATAAAGAAACTGAGTTTCAGAGGATGAGGAATTTGAAAGTGGTTCCAAAGCTATGATTATATTTGAGCTTAGAACCTAGTTATCATCTGACTACAAAGCCAATTCTCATTCTATTCATGTTTGGGCACTGTGGTTTCAAAATTCTATGCCATATTTTGTCTAATTCTTTATTATGGAAACCTTTGTACTATCAATAAGTGATAAGATTGTTGTTGATTTAATCTAGAGAAACTTCTGTAGAATCTTTGTAGTGCTAATGTCATCTACCTCTGGAATTGATTTTGATATGAATTTAAGGGATTGCAACCTACCCCATTTGACAAATTTCTCATATTTTTTCACACTAACATTTTTCTATTGATGGTATATGACATTAAAAGTGATTCTGACCAAGCTCTATTTCTCAATAACTATTTCTTCTATAATAAAATGCATACTCTTCAGCCTGGCATAGAGAGTCCTCTACAATCTGAATCCAATCTAACTTTCTAGGGTTTTTTTCCTATTACTCCTTTCTATGTACCTTATGTTTCAGCCAAATTGCACTACTAATTATTCTTCAGATTCAATTTCCCACCTACTGCCATCTATTCACTTAATCAATTTTCTCTCCTTGAAATAGGTTTCTTCTTCAAGTCTATGCTTTGAATCCTCACTTTCTTTCAAAGTATTAACTGCTTCCTCCTCCATGAAGTTTTCTATCATCCCCACAATTTTCAGAGCTCCTTTCTCCATGCAATTTATATAAATATACATACATGTGTATACAAGGATATGCATACATATGTATACATACATGTATACATTTAGAGATAGAAGTATATGTTTATCAGTCTATCTATCTACCAATCTATATAATGTTTGATCTCTATACATGCATCATCCCGGTAGCATGAAACTGCCTTGAGGAAAGAGGTTATTTTGTTTTGTCTCAGTATCTACAGTTTAGCACTGCACCAAGGTCTTATAATCTGAGTAGTTTTGTTGATTGAATTTGAGTTCCTCATGAAATGATGTTAGTGCCTTTGAGCACAACTCCAGCAAAATGTTTATTCATTACTTGAACGAGAAGCTGTAAACCATCATTCCATGTAAGTGGATTTGCTTTATGTTTTCTGGTTTAATTTATTTTGAGAAAATCAATGTAGATGTGGTTCAGTTACACAAGAAATATGTAAATGCATTGGTCATTGGACAAAGACAACACCTTAAAGTGCCTCATTTAAAACAATATGCATCAAAAAAATAAATACAGGTGTCCTCTGCCCCTGTTTATGTAACTCTCCAACCAATATTTTTAAAATGGAAGGAAGACATACCTGCTTGTGAGATGATTTATAGTTATGTCTCTTCCATGGGTCCTTCTGGTAACATACACACAAACAATGTGGTTATAAGCACTTCTGTCCTTAACTAGGCTAGTCCTAATCTGAAGTATCTATTTATTTTTTCACTTAACACCCTTGATAGAGTCTGCTAGAGCTTTCATTCCAACTGCATAGGCCTTGAAAAGCCATGGTAACCTCCAGGTGTTTTGTCTGTGACAGTTACAGATTTTCTACTCTTACCATGTCTGATGTGATATTATTAGTTAATAGTGCATTTCTTATAGCTCATTCTGAATTGAAAGATTCAAGAAAAGGAGAGTAATCTAAATTTTATGTTTATGCAATGCAATCAACAGTGTTCTACATGGAATGGCTGTGGGGTAAAAAATTCCTTAAACTGAATTGTCCATCTCTGTGTTATAAAGCAACATTTTTAGCATTTTTGTGGATTTTTTCATGTTGGTTTTATTTTTCTATTCTGTGTACTTATCATCTCCAGCTACATACTTTTCCTAAAATACGTGGATTGAAAAGTTATCAAAAGATAAATTTGAAGTAATTAAAACCTATGGGAACACAAGGGATTTGTCATCCTGGTCATCTCAAATGTGATGGGAATTGTTCAATGTGAGAACATTTCTTGGTCAATGCAGATAGTAAAGGAAGGCTTAGTCAATAACAGGTTGGTGCTTGAAGAGATTCCACAAGACGCCTTCCATGACTACATTTAGCCTATTTTCCACTCCTTTGACATGTAAGTAATCAATGTTGTAGGCAGTCAACAACATCAATATAGCAGCTGCTGGATTGCAGAGTGGAAAGGAACCTAAATTTGAAGTAAAGGGTCCTTGGTTCAAATTTTACATTCAACTAACTGTAACCAAAGCCATGTCATTAATGTCCTGAAGACATACAGTTTCCCTCATTTATAAGATGAGGATAGTACTACTTTACTACTTAACTCACAAGATTGATGTGAGAAAAGTGCTTTATAAATCATAAATGTCTCTACATATTGCTGTAGATCTAAAGCTAGAAAGATCCATAAAGGTTAACTCTTTCAAACCCCCATCTTTATGCTTGAGAAAACCAAGGCCTAGGAAAACTCATGCTTTTTTAGAATGAACTTTAGAGACAATGTAGTACAAATCTTTTATTGAACAGATAAGAAAACTGAGACCAAGAGATATGGTCAAGGTCACAGAAGAAGTAAGTGGCAAAGGTTAGATTCAAACCCAGGTCATCTAATTCCAAATATTTCCACAGCAATATGCTCTAAGAGAAACTCAAGCAATTATTTTTCTCCTATTTACACAACTCTAAATCATACTAGTTTCCCAAATCTTTTGGGACTGTTTTAACTAAAGGACTCTCTTCAGGTCAAATGTATATATTGACAAATGACTTCAGGGGAAAGAGAATGCTTACATTTGAAAGCAGAGCGTGGTGCTGAAATCCCATATTAAATGATGTGCCTTGGTCCATGGCAAAGTAATGCCACCAGGCAGAAATCTCATCGTCAACATTTCAGAAGTTGCATGCTGAGAAGAATGTCAGGATCATTTAAGTTTTAAAAACAATAACAACAGTAACAACATCCAAAAAAATCCTCCATAAACTGTTTAGTGCTGAACTCTTTATCTTGGTGAGGAGGTAAGCAACAATGAATTTTAAACAGGCATGACCACACCATCTTCAGGGCAAAAAGCCTGACAATGTGTGATCTGAAAATAGAACAATCAGGCACATTGAAAATTCAGCAGTTTCCCCCACTTCCCTCCTCCTCCCCCCTTAGGAATGAATGTCTTTCTGACAAGTGAATCCTGTGCTTTATTTTGGCCTTAGAATTTATTTGGATAGGAAATTTGTTTTTATGGTGGAAAATATTAATGGAATAGAATTGATTTTAATATTGCAGTCCTAACAATATTTTACTATAGATAAACTGTAAATTGTGGGAATAACTCAGCAGAGCTTCAAAGAATTAAAAGGATTCATATTTTATGCAGAAAGAGTAAATCACCTCATTGTTCTTCAAGCTTGTTCTTTTTTGATCAAAGAGAATGTGGTCCCTTGGTGAAGGGAGGATGAAATCTCTTTGTGCTTAGTTCATTGAAGAACACTAACTTTACTTCTATAAACTGAAACGCTGAGGATACTCAGACAAAGCAGTCAAAAAAGTTATTGAGCATCATACAGATGGTAACTAATTACGAACAAAGTTTCTGTGGTGGCTGTAAAGACACAAAATATGAAATCATCTATTTTTATTATTTATATATTCCCTCAAACAAGAAAATTGGATTATATGGATAGAATGATTACTGAAGGTAGATGCCAGCATTTATACTAATACCTAATTAAAATATTGACTTATTATGCTTTAGTGAATCAGATAGTATATGAAAATCAAAGTACTAATTGAAATATTGAATTGAAACATTGCAAAGTTTTCAGAGAGGATAAAATAATGAAAAAAGTTTAAAATGAAGAAACAGGTAATCAAAAATAATTTTTATAAACTTTTACAAGAAGACCTTTTAATTCAAATTTTATTAATATCTTTTTTTTGGTATATCACAAGCATTTACAAAAAAACAAAACAAAAGAGAAAAAACAACAACACTCTCCTCCCTGAAACACCAAGTGAATCTTTCTTTTCAATAAAGAATAGTTAAAAAAACAGGGTAACCACTCATGACAGGATATGTAGTATTCTTCATCTTCATTGCCTCCTTCACTTCTCCAAGGACAGAATGGGAGAGGGCATATTTTCCCTTCTTATTTCCAGAGTCAAGATTGGTCATTATGACAGAAAATCTTTTAGTGTTCTTTTCATATGTCTTATTATGGCCTTGGATCTGTTAACTTCACTATGCATCAATTTGGAAATGCCTTCTCATTTTTGTCTTAATTAATAATGTTTGGTGTTTCTTATATCACAATATAATACTATTATATATATATATGTATATATAAAATTTAGCCGTTCTGTTCTTAATGGGCACTGATTTTCCTTCCAGTTCTTTGTTACCAGTTAAATTAAGATTTTTTTAAACGTATAGAAAAACTTCCCCTGATTTCTTTTTTGGAGTATATAATCCAACAGCAGTATCTCTGGTTAAAAAGAGTGTGAACAGTTTGATAATGTCACAAAGGCATTTGAAGCATTGACAAGGAGCTAGTCCTAGGCTCTTTCAGCTTAACATAGAGGCCACATTTGTCCCTACCTCTACCAGGTGGAATTTAAACTTCTGGGTGGCAAGGACCGTTTTTTGTTTGTTGAAACTTCATAAACATATTTAAGTACTTAGAACAATGACTTTGAAATAGCTGGCATTTAAATGTTCAGTGAATTAAATTTCTCAGGGGAAAAAATTACATTATTCTAGATGCCACCAGCTGTGATTTAAGTCAATCTTTAATTTTTTAAATGAACAAAAATAGTTTTAAATGTCTACTAAGAGATGCAGAAGAAGAAGACAAAGAGGAAAGGAAGTGAGAGGAGGGAAAGAGAGAGGAGTCGATCCAGAGAATACCCTCATATACAAACACCAGGAAATGTGCAGTAAACACAGATAAGACTGGGATATGGAAACAAAGAAAAGAGTCATGTTTAAAATGTAAAACATCATTTGTGGAAGCATGGAGAAAATCAAGAGAGCAAAGAACTACATTGGCAAATGGAGGAATTTGTTAAAAGATGTTCATTGAAGCTGTGCTCTATCCTTTCAAGCACAGTACATCCTAAATGTTTTATATTAAAACTATAATAAATCTCAATGTTAGCAAATTAGGTAGGGAGGGTGTGCATTTGAGAACAGAAGCATTTTAAGGACTAAAGAGAAGCAAAATCAATAAAATAGAAGTAAAACTTACAAAAGTATTTTTTTTTCCACCTCCATATGTGTGACACTGAATGATTCACTTAAAATCTATCTTTTGAATGCATTCAGTGAATGGAACAAATAGAACTATCTCTGTGTGCGTGCATCTTACTATTTCATATATATTCTGCTGAGGAAAACCATACTCTGTCAGTGCTTAAGAGGGAGTGGAGAGTAAAAAAAAAAAATTAAGGGAAGAAAGGACATTTTTCTTATGTCTTACTGAGGGAGGCATTCTCTAATCTTTAGGGGAATTTTGACTTTGTATTTTGCTTAATAAAAAAGCCTCTCTGAACCTTGTCATGGGAATGTCTAATACCAAATGTGACACAGCTTTATATAAGGGGAGTCATTGTAGCAAGAAAACCCTGCAGTAATGAACAGGAAATTCCCTGACATGAGATATCTAAGTTAGAAGACTGTCAATTAGGCACCTGGAAAAAGTGAATGGGACAGTAGTCATCAAGCATGACCATCCCAGGGGGATAAAAATGAAAAAAAAAACACAAAACAACACACTTTTTTATCATGGAGAATGATTTGAAATGAAAATCTGAAAGCTGTCACTACTATACTACCTAACTTACCTTAATAACTTACACTCACAATCTTCTCTTTAAAGAGATAACTGAACAGGAGAAAAGAATGTTTTAAGAAGCAAAAATAAGTCACCTTTTGAAAATACTGCATTTTGTCAATTCATTTTAAACAATCACTGTAGATTTAGTTCACAAAAGATGATATCTAGAGAAGGAATATACATACATACATATATATATACATGTATGTATATATATGTATGTATGTATGTATGTATATATACTGTCTAACCATCTGGATCCCTGCTTAGATTGGGCATTGAAAGATTTACCTTAAGACCAGTTCAGGACTTGGTCCACAGTTTTGAATTTTTAAGACCTCTGTGTATCAATTCAGCTCAACCTGACCAATTTTAGGGATACTAATTCATTAGCCAAACTCAAATTAATAGAGGGACATATAGCATTTTCATTCATTGATTTAAAAAATGGAGATCTGTCTGGCAGGAAAATCAGTACTGGTGAGAAATATCACAATTTTGCATTGATATTGCTTCAGAAGATCAAACTCTAGATCAAAATGTTGCATGATAAACAAATAACAAATGAAATGAAAAAATGGGCAATCTTAAGGAGTAGAAGCTTCCATTTATTGCAACTTGAGAAATTGTCACTCTCAGGTCTAAGTATATTTCTATCTAAGGAACTGGTATCAGTCATTAGATTCCAGAGTACTGTCTCAGCTAGCCAGTAATAAAAAACTGACAAATTTTTGTTCTATATCAATAACTGTATCTCCCTATCTATCATTTATTCAAAATACCAGATTTCTGTTATCAAAATAACTTATATATGTGACAATGGGGCTGCTTATGTTTATCCTACTTAAAAAAATAAAATAAAGCATCTCCTTAAAAATAAAATAGAGAGGTTTGTTTTATTTATATATATATATAATTCGTTGTTTTATTTATGTATATAAATTGTTTTATTTTTATATATTTTTTATTTTATTTTATACCTATTATATTATATGTATTATATGTTATATATAATTATATATTTTATATTATATCACATATTATATATTGCAAATATATGCTCATATATATATTTTATATATATATATATATAATTCATTTTCTTGAAAGAAATGTACACTTCTGTTTTTTGGAATCATTGCCTAACCGTGACTCCTTCATTCCACATTTCTGATATTTATTTTTGGAACCCTTATATAGAACAGTATACAAATAGTTTGGTTTCAAGTTTCAAAGTAACAAATTAGAAGAAGGCATTAACTTTAGAAGTCACATAATACAGTGTTACCATTTTGTGTGTGAAAATATTGAGGTCTAGAGAATTTAGTGACTTGCCCAAGGAAACACAGTAGTGAGGGACAAAATCCAGATTTGAAATATACTCTCCAGATTATAAATCTAACACAATATGTTATGCTTTCAAGAAAAGGACCTTTCACTCCACACTGCTGTACTAATAAAAGTACACTTCACACTTATTATTCCAATGAAACACTGATTTCCAGTGCAAGGTCAAACTGAAGAACATTATGGAGGAGGAAGACGAAAGATTGTGAGAGATACCACTTCAAGAAACAATTTTAAAAAATAAGTGTAAGAAAGCGTAGTGTTAGAAATACTTGAGCCAGACCATCGTACAATCATTAGAAATGAAAGTAAAAGAAAAAGGGAGAGGGAATAAGCGCTGACAGAGCACATATTACATACCCGTCAATATGTTCAATACTTTTCTAAATATATTTTTATTTGCTTTGATCTTCACAACAACCCTGAAATATAAGGTTCTATTATATTTTTCCCATTTTAAAATTAAAGAAACTGAGGCTGAGGAAAGTTAAGTGACTAGCCTAGAGTCACAAAACTAGTAGGTAGCTGAAGCTCAGTTTGAATTCAGTTATCCCTCGTTCAAGTAATAGCCCATCCACTGTGCTATTGGCGGTCTCAAAAACAAATGGGTATTAAGAAAAGCCAACATTCCGGGATTCCTATAGAAATATCATCTTATTATCCAAGTTAAGAGTTAACCCTCTCAGGACCTCTTTATGTGAAAATATGACACTGCGATTTGATAAGAGAAAATAAAGAAATTTGGGTGAATCTGATCAACATCCTATAGATGCAATCCATAGTAATGGGCATAATATATTTCTAACGTAATTTAGGGGCCAATTTTAAATATATCTCAAAGAGCATCCAGAAAAATAAAAAAAAATGATTAAAGGAAATATTATCTGATAATTTATTTGGAAGTAATTTACTGCTATTGAAACATTTACTTATAAACTTTTCATTTCTACATAATCTGTATCTGAACAAGCCAATTAATGTATCCTTTATTTCTAATTTATGGGAACAAACAAGAATGTCTTGAACATAGTATAATAAAAATAGAATTGCACATAAAACTGTCAACCTACTATGTACAATTTGCTCTTTTTAAATTTTTAACAGTTATTATTGAATTTTTTCGCCTTTTGCCTTCCCTTCCTCAAGATGGCCACCATTAGACACACATAGGAGTTTGTGTGTTAGTGCTTGTGTATGTGTGTGTATTTGTGTAAATCTTTTTCTATATATAATACTATTTATCAGTTTTTTCCTTTGTATACATATAGCATCTAAGCTTCAGTTTCCTCATCTGTAAGAGAGCTGTGAGTATCAAATGAGACAACAAAGAAAGGCTTTTGAAAACCTTAAAATATTGTATAAATGCTAGCTGTTTTTTCTTCTTCTTGCTACTATAACAGACCGTAAGACCATAAGATTCCACTTTGATTTTTCTTTATTGGTTGTTGATTAACTGATACAATAGAAAAAAAATTGACTATTAAGCAAAATTCAAATTTAAATCTTCTGAAATGTTTTGGTGGTTGTTTCGTGGAAAGGACTTTTATTTATTTATTTATTTGTTGGGTGGCAGGCTCTGGGGGGAGGGAAGGGAATATGGGTTGGTCCACAGGTGGATCTTTTAATGTTGAAATTCCATTTGATTCTTTATGATTTCATGCTTATGTTAGATTCATGTAAGAAAAATGGTTCATACATACGGAGAGAGAGAGAAGTTTGTTCAGCAATAATGAAGGTCATTATCAAATGATACATAAAATATAGTAGTAAAGGCTTATCAAAATATTCATCAATGTAATTGTGGATGTCTCATGCAAAAAGCAAACAGAAGACAAATTAATTCCACTGGTTGATATTATATAGGTACTTAAATTTGGGGAAGATGATTTATTGATCACCTGAAACCCCAGAAACATGAAACACTCTATAGAGTGGAATCCATAGTCACTCAAAAGAAATCAGTCTAACAATTGCCACAGACCTAAATAAATCAAGAAACCATGTTACTCAGGGTATGATATATAGTTAGCCAGATTTTGAAATTGTCCAACAATATGTGGATATACCTTAGGTGGGCCCCAGGAGGGGAGTTACACCCATAATTGAGTAGTGGGAGGAGTGAAAGCAGGGTTACATTTGGGAAACTAAGCAGCACCTTCAATTTAATGAGTTGCAAAAACACACACATGCACATAGTCATACATATGTTTTAATTATCATTTTTCTCCTGGTGTGAATAGAAGAATTTCTACGATCAACAAAAAAACTGAGTCACAGTTACAGGTGACTCATAAGGCAAAAAAGATGAATGTTGAATATAAATAGACAGAAGTATGCCAGTTTTGATCATTTGTATGCAAGAAGCAATGTGTATGTATCAAGTAAAGAAGGAACGAATCATGAGATAAAGCATACAGGTCTGGAAGAGATCTCAGATAGCGTGTATTTCAACCTCCTCATTTTACATATTAGGAAAAGGAAAAAATGCTAAAATAGAAGAAGTAATTTGAGGAAATAGTAGGGTCAGGGAAAGGGTTTTTTGTTGTTTGTTTTTACTTATGTTTAAGGACAAGAGGATCTTTGTAGGCAGCAGAAAATGAGTGTTTAACAGTTAGAAAAGAAGCAGTACTCAATGATAAACCTCCTGGAGAGGTTAGGATAAAGGACATGAGTGGAGGCTTTAGATTAGGCTGAAGAGGGCCACTTCATCCATTAAGATTGAAATGATAAACAAAATGATTTATGAGTATATCAAAAAGTTTTGAGGCATGTAGGAGGCAAGATGAGGGATATCAAACAGATAACCTTGCATATTTAGAAGAAGGAACCTCAGAGATCATCTTGGCTAACACTGTCACTTTATAGACAAGAAAATGAATCCTAAAGAGATCCTTGTCAAAGGTCACATAGGTGTCAGAGTCAGGACATGAAACTAGATATTTTGATTTTAGAGTCACTATATTCACTACGTAGCTTTTCCATGATCTCCATCATCCTAGAAAAGTGAGAGACAAGATGAACTGCCAAGACATTGAGGAGTATCAGACTGGAAGGAGATTTGGGATCTTGAGTAAAGAGTACGTTTTGCAAAATTCAATTTTACTATTTTAGCTGATTCTTAAGCAATTAAAAGTCCATTTTAGGTCAATAAAATGATGCCTCTTCTATGGCTACAACTGTTATTCTGTGATCCTGTGATTCTGCATAATAAAGCTAGAGTCTGGTTTAAAAAGATGGCCATGTTTGCCAACATTTCAGACTTTCACACTTTACTATATGTCAATCATTTTTTTCTTGAAAGGGAAAAGTTTTTGGCCTCAAATTTCAAGTTATATCTTAGCCATGCTGACATATATTTTCTTTTTTTTTTATTATATTTTTTTAATTTATTTTTATTTATTTATTTATTTATTTATTTATTTTTATTTTATTTAACTTTTAACATTTATTTTCACAAAATTTTGGGTTACAAATTTTCTCCCCTTTTATCCCCTCCCCCCCCAAACCCAAGCATTCTAGTTGCCCCTGTGACCAATCTGCTCTCTCCTCTATCCTCCCTCCCTGCCCTTGTCTCCGTCTTCTCTTTTGTCTTGTAGGGCCAGATAGCTTTCTTAACCCCTTAACCTGTATTTCTTATTTCCTAGTGGTAAGAACATTACAGTTGATCCTAACACTTTGAGTTCCAACTTCTTTAGCTCCCTCCCTCTCCACCCCTTCCCTTTGGAAGACAAGCAATTCAATATAGGCCAAATCTGTGTAGTTTTGCAAATGATTTCCATACTAGTTGTGTTGTATGGGACTAACTATATTTCCCTCCCTCCTATCCTGTCCCCCATTACTTCTATTCTCTTAAGATCCTTTCCCTCCCCATGAGTGTCGGCCTCGGATTGCATTCTCCTCCCCATGCCCTCCCCTCCATCCTCCCCCCCACTCTGCTTGTGCCCCTGTCCCCCACTCTCCTGTATTATGAGATAGGTTTTCCTATCAAAATGAGTGTGCATTTTATTCTTTCCTTTCGTGGAATGTGATGAGAGTGGACCTCATGTTTTTCTCTTGCCTCCCCTCTTTATCCCTCCACTAATAAGTCTTTTGCTTGCCTCTTTTATGAGAGATAATTTGCCCCATATAATTTCTCCCTTTCTCCTCCCAATATTTCTCTCTCACTGCTTGATTTCATTTTTTTTTTAAGATATGATCCCATCCTCTTCAATTCACTCTGTGTACTCTGTCTCTATGTATGTGTGCATGTGTGCATGTGTGTGTATATACTCCCACCCAGTACCCAGATACTGAAATGTTTCAAGAGTTACAAATATTGTCTTTCCATGTAGGAATGTAAACAGTTCAACTTTAATAAGTCCCTTATGACTTCTCTTTGCTGTTCACCTTTTCATGGTTCTCTTCACTCTTGTGTTAGAAAGTCAAATTTTCTTTCCAGCTCTGGTCTTTTCATCAAGAAAATTTGAAAATCTTCTATTTCATTGAAAGACCATTTTTTTCTCCTGAAGTATTATACTCAGTTTTTCTGGGTAGGTGATTCTTGATTTTAGTCCTAGTTCCTTTGACTTCTGGAATATCCTATTCCATTCCCTTCGATCCCTCAATGTAGAGGGTGCTAGATCTTGTGTTATCCTGATTGTATTTCCACAATACTTGAATTGTTTCTTTCTAGCTGCTTGCAATATTTTCTCTTTCACCTGGGAATTCTGGAATTTGGCCACAATGTTCCTGGGAGTTTCTCTTTTTGGATCTCTTTCATGCGGTGTTCTGCGGATTCCTTGAATATTTATTTTGCGCTGTGGTTCTAGAATCTCAGGGCAGTTTTCCTTGATAATTTCATGGAAGATGATGTCTAGGCTCTTCTTTTGATCATGGTTTTCAGGTAGTCCCAGAATTTTTACATTGTCTCTCCTGATTCTATTTTCCAGGTCAGTTGTTTTTCCAATAAGATATTTCACATTATCTTCCATTTTTCGAATCTTCACGCTATGTTCTGTGATATCTGTCTTTCTCATAAAGACCTTAGCGTCCATCTGTGCCATTCCAGTATTGAAAGATCTATTTTCTTCAGTGAGCTTTTGAATCTCCTTTTCCATTTGGCTAAATCTGCTTTTGAAAGCATTCTTCTCCTCATTGGCTTTTTGAACCTCTTTTGCCAATTGAGTTAGGCTAGTTTTCAAGGTGTTAATTTCTTCAACATTTTTTTGGTTCTCCTTTAGCAGGGAGCTGATCTGCTTTTCATGCTTCTCTTTCATCCCTCTCATTTCTCTTCCCAGTTTTTCCTCCACCTCTCTAACTTGATTTTCAAAATTCTTTTTGAGCTCTTCCATGGCCTGAGCCCATTGGGTGGGCTGGGACACAGAATCCTTGATTTCTGTGTCTTTGCCTGATGGTAAGCATTGTTCTTCCTCATCAGAAAGGAAGGGAGGAAGTGTCTTTTCTCCGAGAAAGTACCCTTCAATAGTTTTATTTCTTTTCCCTTTCCTGGGCATTCTCCCCAGCCAGTGGCTTGACCTCTGAATATTCTCCTCACACCCACCTCACCTCCTGATCCTCCCAGCCAGCGTTTGGGGACTGAGATTCAAATGCTGCTTCCTGCCTTAGGGCTTTTGGCGGGGGCAGGGCTGCTATTCAGTGTGAGAATTAAGTTCAGATGGTCAGGTCGGGGCAGGGCCGCCTCTCAGGCACCCTTCCCTCGGGGGGTTTATGCATAGACCTTCCACAATGGATCCAGGCTCCTGCCCGCTTGGGGAGCCCCTGTTTGCAGCTGCCTCTCAGCTTCTATCTCCCGGGGGGGCCCGAGCCATGGGGACACCCCACTCCCCTCTCGACCCACCAAAGAGACTCTCTCACCGACCCTCGTCACCTGTGGGTGGGGGGGCTTGTGCCGCCGCTGGAGATCCTGTCTCCGTAGCCCGCTCGGATCTTTTTCTCACGGTGTGGCCGCCGCTGCAGGGCTGCACTCAGCTCCCAGTCCCGGCGCCCAGTCCACAGCGCAAAGGACCCCCCGCGAGAGGTTTGCAGGTCTCTCCGGAACAGAAATCTCCCTCGCTCCAATATTCCGTGGCCTCTGGGTGCAGAATTTGCTGTGAGTTACTCCCCTCTAGCCGTTCTGTGGGTTGTGGGTTCGGAGCTATGTGTATGTGCGTCTTTCTACTAAGCCATCTTGGCTCCACCCCCCCCCCCCCCACATATATTTTCCAATCTATTTCTTTGCTATTTTTGTAAACATAATACCAATTTTACTTTATCTTTTCATATAATTTGACCATGTCTGGTATCACTATTCTCTCTTGGGCTGTTTCTGCCACCTGGCACATCCTTTCTTAAAAAGCTTATCTCTCACTTCACATGGTATCTTGATTCTTCTAAGAATGCTTCATGATGCTTTTTATTCCCTAAAAAAAGATATCTGAGACTATTTCTAATAAACAAACCTACGCTGTGCATAATAAAGCTGGAGTCTAGTTTAAAAAGATGGCTATGTTTGCCAACATTTCAAAGACTTTCAGACTTTTGCATTTTTGTTTAAGAATGTAAATACAACATTCAGAAAAGATAAAAAAGGAGTCAAATTATTGAGAACATGGGGAGAGTTTTCATTTCTCTCATTATCTGAAGTTTGAAAGAGGAGGAATAGGCCTATAACTCACAGATGCCAAGAAAAGTCCGTTGCATTTAGGCTTGATAAGGCAATGATGAGCTATCTCATACATATCTCAGATTATTTATTCATTTCTGTTGGCCTGCTTTTGATGAGTATATTTTTCAAGGAATAAGAAAGAAGAGAAAAGAAAAGAAACAGTTTAAATGAAGATCTAGATTTGGGGGAAGAAAGATGAAAAAGGCACAGAGAAGATCTGACAGAAACAACTGTTAGGGAATCTTAGCTGCCAGAGCTGACAGTGTTATGGATCCTAACAGAATATAGTAGCCTAAAGATTATATAGTAAAGGGGATAGCAATGAGTGTGGAAGAGACTTTATTTCTTCCCATACTTATAATACAATTTATTAAATCATTCTTTGGTTGAGCCACGTTTTGTTAAGTGTATTCTCTATTATAGATCAAATCTATTTTACATATTAAGATAATAGGATCAAATATATTTAGAGATCATCTCATCTCAAGGTGCCAAACATCTTACCCATAAGTAACATGTGACCTACAAAAATCCCGAGTGTTACCCATACCAGAACAAAAAGCAAATGGGAACTATTTCACAAAATGAGTAAAATGTAGACAATATTACATTTTAAAGCTAGAACAAGATGAGGCCTTCAGGGATCATTATTCACAGTTGAGTGGCCCCCATTTCTATTTGAGTTTAATACAATAATCTAGTCCAATATCCTCATTTTACAAATGGGGAAATTGGGGACCAAAGAGGTTAGCTGATGTGTCCAAGATCATACCAGTAATCATTGGCAAAGACAGAATTTGATAAGACATTTACCTTAAAACCCCACAGTGCTTTGCAAGGCACCAGATGACTTTTTGAAGTTGAATATACAAATATCCAGCTGTAGAAGTTCAAATTGTAATGTAGACTTGAGTGGTATCACTATTCTTTTGTTTCAAGATCTAGTTCTCTGGTTCACTTGGCTGCGAACTTGGAGGTTTGATGAAGAGGTGAATCATCTCCAGGGATCAGTCCTAAGTACTACTTATTTTTAAAAGAAAAAAATATTTATTCATTTTCAAATAGGAAGTAGGTTCTTGTTAATGTTTTTTTTTTTTTTAATTAATGTTACTTCTCAAGGACACTCTCTAAGAACCTTCCATTAGATAAAATATCTTTAGTCATACAAATACATACATTAGCCATATCTGAAATATACAAGTCAATCTCTTATGGTATCATCACCTTTCTGGTGAGAGGCATGAGGTATGGGAAATACAGACACATGTATACGTACATGCACAAATACACTAACATGTACAAATATATACATATATCTCCTTGGCCTAAAAAAGAAAATACAACAAGGAATGCAAAAGTTAGTTAAGAAAAGATTACAGAGCTGGTCAGTCAATCCTCCTCATTATATAGATGATCAAAGTAAGGGTCATGATATTTAAGCAACTTGACTAAGAACACATTTTCAAAGTGTCAAAGGTGAGATTTGAACCACCGTTCTCTGAACCCTGAGCCAATGCCCTTTCCAATTTATTATACTCTTTCCCTAGTACAGCAAAAGAGAATAGGAATATGACTATTTATTCAACCTAAGTCACCAGATGCTCTAGTCAAAAATAGGATGCTAACATTTTATATCAACCTGTCCCAAGTTAATGTTGGAGAGACTGGATCATTTTATCCACATTTTCTTATTTTCTCAATGTTGTAAGCAATCTACGGAGTAATTTTAATTATGTTAGTTATCACATCAACTTATGAAATAGTAACTGACATAAATATAGGGATTCAGGTTTGACAAGTATTTTACCTAAGTTATCCTGACAATAACCCTTGAAAATATATGCTATTGTTATTCCTATTTAATAGATGTGAAAACACTTAAAGAAGTTAATAACTCTCAGGTTCATACATTTAATTATTGGATAAGAAAGCATTTAAACCCATTTATTCTGGATTCCTTGTTCAGAGTTCCATCCACTAGCATTTTCTGCCTATAGTAGGCATAGATTTCTCTTATTGACCACCTTCAACATTGAGCTTTAATTCATTTAAGCAACGAATATAGGCTGGCTACAGTATTCTCACAATTGCATATGATTGCATTGGCCCCAAGATACCTTTTTCATTTTCCACTTTGATAATCCACTTACTGTATAAGTGAAACAGGAGGCAAAAAAGCATATATATGTGTGTGCGTGTGTGTGTGTGTGTGTGTGTGTGTGTGTGTGTGTGTGTGTGTCCTAATTGATGGAAACTGGGCCCTGAATTGCCAACTGAAGATCAAAGTTTACAAAAAATATTCCAGGAACAGGTAGGAACTATTAAAATTGACAGGGGGTTCATACTGTCATTGCTAGAAAATTGTAAAACTGTACTGGTTGTTGGTCTTAACAACCTTAAGTCCAAGGAGAAGGAAGTTCTGGTGTATAAAGCTTTAGGTTATGATGTGTAATTTATCTTTATTTGTTGTGAGTATTGTATATGATAGAACTGCTTCCGTCATTCATCCAAATACATACCATGGATGTTATATCCACAAAGACTAAATTAGGGTGCCTCTTACTGTCCTTGGTAAAGAAAAGTTCATTTAGTTAACAAACATTCATTAAGAGTATACTACATTTTCTGAATAGTGGTGGGCACTAGGATACAAGCATAAAGAATGAAATGACCTTTTCTCTTGAGGAGCTTGGAGTCTTTTGGGTACATAGTGCATAAATGCAAAGAAAATAGATAAAAATGTGTGCAAAGCATAGATTTACAAGGTAGTTTCTGAGGCAGGGTCCTAACTGTTGGGAGGACCTGGAGACTTCATGCAGAAGAAGATGTTTAAGCTTATTTCCATCTTTGATTATAAGTATCCCTCTGTCTACCAAGGACAGTGGCATTTTGACAGTGGGGATAACTGATGACAAAAGTTATAGGTCAGATTCGTTATTAGAAGATTTTAATTTGTTTCCTTCATCAATGTTTAATGACTAGCTCTAATTTCATTACTTCTATATTCATGCAGCAGAAATGTAAAATATCCCTTAGTTCATAAATGAAAAATGGAAATTCATTTTCCAGCCTTTTGCAGGCATCTAGACCTAGTTTTCAGTTCATCAAATTTAAGAAATCTAAACTTTGAATATTGGAGATATTCATGTGAAATTGCAGATATACCTTTTGTCAAGTGCAGAGCCACCTTATCTCAATCAGGAAAAAAAAAGGTGAAAAAAAATTGTAGTTCATATTTTACTTAAAGAAAATTCAATGTTTCTAATGTCTTGTAAATTATTTATTCGATTCATTACAAGGACAGTCTCCACATGGAAACAAGATTAGGATCAAATTTATTTCAAAAAGGATAAGTTACAATAGGCAAATATAGTTCTTTATCTTTGTGACTAAGTTCACCCTTTCCCACATGTTAATATTCATTATGTTTGAACAAGGACAGATGAAATTCTGCCGAATTGCATGTGTTGTATTTGCACTTTCCTCGTCCTGGGAAGTTCTCAAAGGATACGTACTCATTGAGAAGTGAATATAGCCAGGATTATAACTTCAAAATCGCTGATACCTTTAACCTAAGATTTCCTGGATTTGTCCTAGCCTGAAATAAAGCATTCCATGTTCCAGAGTGGGCATTTTGCAAACTAATAATTAGAGGGTATAATCTATACAGACAAATGAGCTTGATAAACTCTTCTACTCAATAAAGCATGTATGTAAGGTACTTCTTTTTAAATTTGCTATCTCCGACTTTAGGTTTGTTCTTTCAAGTGCAGTAAGAAGGGGTCAGGATATTATTGCTAAAACAAAATATATGTAAGATTAATTATCTTATACTCCATCAATACAGCTTAAACTCCTTAAAGCCTATATAGATATATATGTATAGATATATGCTAGTACACATACAGAGAGATGGAAATGGAGATAGATGGAGATGGAGAGCAAAAGAGAAGGGGAGAGAAAGAGAGAGGGAGGGAGGGGTGGGGGGGGAGGGAGAGAGAGGGAGAGAGACAGAAAGATTTGGCCTAGGATAATCCTATGCACATAGAAGATGCTTAATAAACATTTATTAAATTATATGGAAGGTGTCTATGGAACATTTCAGATGACATATTGTATATTACTTTTCAAAACATTCCCCTACAGTACAATATTCCATCTCATCTCTTCAGCAGACTGGCCCCTCTGTCATCTCCATTATGTCACCTATCTTCAATTTCTCTTTACAAACATATTGCCTATAACGATCCCAACATCACCCTCAGAAAGTCTTCATTTGATTCCTTCACCCCTGTTGTGACTAATCTTCTCAAACAGGTCATCAAAAGTGTGGGTTTTTTTTTTAAAGAAATTAATATACATTTTTTAAACTTAAATAAAGTGCCCAATCCTTTTTTTTTCTTCATGAGCTGTTTGGAAATGTCTTACATCATTGTATTGATCATACTGGTTAAATCTTCCACAGATGATCATCGTTACAATATTGTCACTGTGTACAGTGATCTCCTGGTTCTGCTCACTTTGCTATACATCAATTCCCAAAGGACTTCCCAGGTTTTCTGAAACCATCCCCCTTCATTATAATTTATAGCACAATAGTATCCCAGCATGATCATACACCATAACTTGTTCAGTCATTTCCTTGTTGATTGGTATCCTCTCAATTTTCAATTCTTTGCAACCAAAAATTTGAAAAAAAAAAAAAAAGAGCTGCTATAAATATTTTTCTACATATAGAACCTTTTCCTTTGTAATACAGACCTGGTAGTGGTATTGCTGGGTCAAAGCGGGTGGATGTACAGTTTTATAGACCTTTGGAAATAGTTCAAAATCCTTCTCTAGATATTTGGATCAGAACAGAGCTCCACTAAAAGTGTATTAATGTACCTGTTTTTCTCTATCCTCTCCCACATTTGCTCTTTTCCTTTTCTGTCATGATAGTCAACTTATGACACCTTAGAGTTATTTTTATTTTCATGTATTTAATCAATAGTAATTTAGAGATCTCTTCTTCTGAAAACTGTTAACATCCTTTAAGCATTTATCAATAGGAGAATGGTCCTTATATTTATAAATTTGCTGACTACCAAATGAGACCTCCACTTTTTTTCCTCTCATTGTCTTTTTACCTTTTTGTTCTGGCTTTTGAACCCCTCATTTTATTGGAACTGCTCTCTCCAAAGTTGCACGTGATGTCTTAATGGACAAATCTAATGGTGTTTTCTCAATACTCATTCTTCTTGACCTCTTTGAAGATTTTGACACTCTTGGTCACCCTAATTCCCTTCCATAGGTTTCTGTGATTCTGTTCAATTCTAGCTCTTCTACTATATATCTGACCACTCTTTCTTGGTCTTTGTTCTGCCTTCATCCAGGTTATGCTAATACTGCATATCAGCAAGGCACTCATCACTTGACCCCTAGATTGTTGCGATATTCTTTGGTTTGGGCTCTCTCCCTTAAGCCTCTCTCTCCATCTTCCATTTAACTGTCAATTGTTATTTTTAAAAGCACAATTCTGACTTCGTTGTCTCCTCATCTCATCCTATTTAATAAATTCCAGCAGCTCTCTGTCATTTCCAAGAAAAATATAAAATCATGTTTTTCACATTCAAAGTACTTCATAACCAACTTTTCCTACCTTTCAAATTTTACAACTTACTCAGCCCCAAATACTTTGTCATTTAGTGAAATAGACCTCCTTGATGTTCCAAGCAAAAGATACTTCATCATTTTATTCCTTCACTGATCACCCATTCCCTGATTTCTTCCCTTCCTTATCTCTGCCTCCTGGCATCACTGTTTTAATTCATATTGAACAAAAATTCCAACTTGTACAAGAATCCTTTCTTGATTTTCCTTAATGATAGTATCTTTGTACTCCTGATTAGGTCTAATTTAATCTTGTATAGAGCTACCATGTACATAGTTGTTTTCTTTCTGTTTCCTTCACTGGAGTGTAAACTCCTTGAGAGCAAATATTGTCTTTTAAAATTGTTTATATCTCCAGCACTTAGAAACATCCTTGGAAATAGTTTCTTGTTGTAGTTCAGTCATTTTAATCATGCCCAAATCTTTGTTACCTTATTTTGATGTTTTCGTGGCAAAGATGCTGTCATGATATGCCATTTCTTTCTCCAGCTCATTTTATGGTTGAGAAACTGAGGCAAACAGGGTTACATGACTTTCCAGGGTCATACAGCTAGTAAGTATTTGAAACTGGATTTGAACTTATGAAAGTGAGTACGCATGATTGCAAACACAGCACTCTATCTACTAAGCCATTAGCTGCACATAGTAGGCACTTAAAAACATTTGTGACTCACTGACTAACCCAGTATCTTACATACAGCAGATTCTTCATAGACACTGTGATGAGTGAAGGGAAATAATATATAGTGAAAATAGAGAGGAAGGTTAGGGCAAGATTTTATCAAAAAAGCAGCAGTCTGCAATTTGAGGATAATGATCATGAGAGTGACCATGGTCAAATGAAAGTTTTAAGAGTACCATTAAGGAAGCAGTATGGAGAAAGAATTGGAAAGAGGAAGGAAAAAAAATTAAAAGTCTCTTTCAACAGTATCAGTGATAGGTGACTAGGGCCTACATTTTGTTGATATATATGCTAATGGATAGAGCAGGATAGATGCAGGAATTTTGGAAACTGATTGGAAAGGTAAGGTGAGTTTAAGAAAGAAATTTAGTATCAGAATGAGGGCCTAGATAACTAAAAATAGGAGTGAGATCACCAACAGAAATTAGAAAGTTAGGAAAAAGGGCAGATAGATGTTGGGAGAAAGATAATAATTTCTATTTTGAACACATTGAACATGAATTACCAAATAGGCATCTAATTTTCAATGTTCAATTTTGGTTGAGTATTTGGATATAGAGCTCATGAAGAATCCTAAGTCTGTATACAGGTATCTGAGGGTCTTAAACATACAGAACATAATTAAATCCAGGGATATTGAAAAGGTCACTAAGAATAAATACAGGATATCCAAAAAGTCTTAATGAAGCTTTCATGTCATATCTTAAAACTGCACTAAGACTTTTGGAATATCCTAAATAATGAGAGGAGAGATGAAGGCCCTGGACCAAACTTTTTGGAATACCTACTCTGAGAGTATGAAATATGCATGACGTTACAGTAAAGGGCCCTAGGTTAGTAGAACAACAAAGAAAGGTGGTTTATCATTTTCCATGTCAAACCATTCCACCTTCCTAACTTCACTCTAATTGTCAAAGATTTCAGCTTTCTTCTAGCTTCCCACTTTCACACATTCAATCATCCTTGACTCTTCCCTTACTTCTCAAACCCAATCAATTGCAAAATCTTATCAGTTCGACCTCCACAACTTTTCTCACATTAGTCATTTTCTTTACTCCCACACAAACACCACCCTAGTTCAGACAGGAATTATCTCTTTCCTGAATGTCTTAGAAGAGTATAGTTTCAATACGGAAAGAGTTGACTGATATCACATGTACTGATATTATATTTTTTTTCTGTCTCAATGGATAGAAGAGAGATTGGAGGGAGGAAAAGATTGAAGAATTCAATATTTTTTAAAATATAGTTAAAAATAAAGAAATAATAAATGCATTTTACAATAAGAAGATTGTAAGCTTGTCAAATGCTAGAACTATGTTCCATGTTGATTTTTTAGCCCCAGCTCAAAACAGTAATTTGTATATATTAGCTCTGTATGAAATACTTGTTTAATAAAGGACTGAAAGAACACCTTACATATTATAGAAATAGAACTGAGTACGGACATATCTTACTAATGTCATTAATGGATATAATTAAAACATAGTGCTAAGAAAAATTGTGTTCCGTAGAAATAGCCTTATAACAGGTAATTGCTCAAATGTTTTTGTTTTTTGTTCATTTACTTATTTTTTCTTTTTTGTTATTTTACAACAAGTTTTGATTACATGCATTTGCAGATTTAAAGCTATTCAGAGAGGCTACTCATAGGTTCATAGGATTTAGAGCTTTAAAGACTTTACAGACTCTAAAACTATATAAAGATTTTGGGAAAAAATAAGCAAAAAAAGAGTCCTATCAAATTTCTTTCATGGCAAAATATATTACTGATACTGAAAACCAGAACAGTAAAAACAGGGAAATTAACTATAAACTAATTTGCATCATGAATACTGATGCAAAAATTTTAAATAAAATTCTAGCAAGGAAATTACATCAAAATGCCACAAAGATCATACACTATGACCAGGTAGGATTTATACCAGGAATGTAGGGCTGGATCAATATTAGGAAAATTATCAGAGTAATTGACACTATCAAAAATAAAACTGAAATCATATGATTATCTCAATTGATGCAGAAAATCTTTTGACAAAATATCACACTCATTTCTATTAAAAATATTAGAGAGCAAAGGAATTAACTGATCTTTCCTTAAAATGATAAATAATATCTATTTAAAACCATCAGCAATCATTATCTGTAATGAAGATAAACCAGAAGCCTTCATAATAAAATCAGGGGTGAAGCAAAGATGTCCATTATCACCACTATTATAAATTTTGTGCTAGCAGTTAGAGAAGAAAAAGAAATTGAAGGAATTAGAATAAGGAATGTGGAAATGAAAATATCATTCTTTGCAGATAATATGATGGTGCACTTAAAGAATTCTAGACAATCAACTAAAAACTAGTTGAAATAATAACTTTAGCAAAGTAGCAGGAAATAAAATAAACCCATAAAAATAGCAGCATTTCTATATATTACCAACAAAGTCCAGCAGCAAAAGATAGAAAGGGAAATTATATTTAAAATAACTATAGAAAAAATAAGATAGTTGAGATTCTTTCTGCCAAGATAAACCCAGGAATTATGTGAACACAATTACAAAAATGCTTCTCGTATATATAAAGTCAAATATAAGCAATTGGAAAAATACTAATTGCTTATGGAGGGGCCAAGCCAATATAATAAAAATGACAATTTTACCTAAATTAATCTGCTTATTCAATGCCATACCAGACTACTAAAATTATTTTTGTAGAAGTAGAAAAATAATAACAAAATTATTGGTGGATGCAATCTGATTGATGCAAAGGTTAATAATATCAAGGGAATTAATGAAAAAAAAAGAGATGGAAAGTCTCAAGTTGTATTTTGAAGTGGTAATCCTCAAAACAATCTGGTATTAGCTATGAAATAAAGTGGTGGCTCCATGGAATAAAATTAAATGCAAAGACATAGTAGTGTATGACTGTAATAATATCAGTGTTTGGTAAACTTAAATACCCTAGTTTCTGGCATAATAACTTACTATTTTACAAAAACTGCTGGAAAATCTGGAAAACAGTGTGGAAAAAAACTAAATATAGACCAACATCTTATTCCATGTACCAAGATAAGATCAAAATGAGTGCATGACTAGAACATAAAACTGATATCATAAACAAATTAGTAGAGCAAGGAATAATTTTACCTGTTAGTTCTATGAAGAAGGGAAGAATCAATGACCAAACAAAAGACTGAATTACTAGATGTTAAGTGGATTATTATGATTATATTAAATTTAAAATGTTTTTCAAAAATGAAACCAATAAAGTAAAGATTAGAAAGAAGCAGACTGATGCTGAGTGAAAGGAGAAGAACCAGGACAGCACATTGTTCACTGACCAACTTTGATAGACTTCTCTCTTAGGAGCAAAAAATCATGTAAGAGAAGTCCAAAAGATGCATGATGGAAAATGTTTTCCACATCCAGAGAAAGAACTATGAAGTCTGGATGCAGATTAAAGTATACTATTTTCTCATGTATATTTTTTTCTCACATTTTTTTTTTTTTGCCTTTGGTTCTGATTCTTCTTTCACTACAGGAATAATGGGGAAATATATTGAAAATGATTGGTCACATATAGGCTATATCAGATTGCCTACTTTCTTGAAGAGGGGTTGAGGGAAGGAGGAAAAATTGAAACTCAAAATCTTATAAAAATGAATGCTGAAAACAAACAAAATTAATCAAAAAAGAGAAGGAAAACAGAATGTTGGGAAAGAACTTTTGCAAGTGTCCCAGATAAAGGATTTATTTCTCAACTATATAGAGATCTGAGTCAAATTTATAAGAATATGTACCATGTAAGCCTTCAATCAGCGGTCTCAAGAGTTACAAATTACATTCTTTTATATATTTTGATTAAAAACAATTGAATCCTCAGATTTTCCAAGATCAATTTTATTTAATATTTTTCTTGACTTTCTTCTTAGGGGACAGAATTATTAAAAATGTAATATCATTGCATCTTGCTTTATTTTGAGGTTATGTTATTATTTATATCTTAAAATCAAGTTACATTTAATATGTTGTGCCTCCTGTGAGTGATAATTTCCATAAGTCTCAAAATTCATATAAATTTTCTTCAAGTTGTTGTTTGAACATATCGTAATAACATTGCTTCTTATAATAATCTTACAAGTTAAGAATCTCTGACATTGTGATTTTGATTGAATTTTTTTCCATTGCTTATATCCAATTCTGAGTCACAGTTTACTTGTGGTCAAGGGACACTAAAAGCTCTGAGAGGAAGTACGACTGTTTGTCCCAAGGCATCAAGGACACTGACAAACAGTAATACTTCAGCTTCCAAGGAAGCAGTGCTGTGAAGAGTAGTGTGTATTGCAACCTCAAGGGATCAGGGATCTTTTCTGAGTAAGGGCCAGAATATATCAGTGAGAAAAAGATAAAACTTAAGAGAGTGCCTTCCCAGTTCCCCACATGAGGAACAAAGACAAACTTTTTATAAAAAAGATGAAAATCAAGGAATAAGATGGGAAAATGAGCAAATAAGAAAAAAAACGAATTTGATCATAAAAAATAGAACTCTGGTGACAGGGAGCATCAGTACAGACATTTGGAAGATAATGAAATTAAAGGAGTTTCAAGCAAAATCTCAAAGAAAAATGTGAATTGGACACAAGCCCAATAAGAATATACTGAAGAGTTTAAAAATGATTTTCAAAATCAAAAAAAAAAAAAAGAGGATAGAGAGAAAGAAAAAGGTAATTAAATGCAAGGAAAACAACTATGAAAAGATAATTTAGCATCCTGGTAAAGGAGGCGCACACACACGCGCACACACACACACACACACACACACACCAGAAACACAAACACACACAGAAATATGGCAGTTAATTTTATTCAGGAAAACTGCCCTGATATCCTAAAACCAGAGAGTGAAACA